>NC_143040.1:847500-950000 GCF_057628025.1 Oncorhynchus mykiss
AGTATAGTACACTACTTAGGCATCCTATTCCCTATATACAGTATAGTGCACTACTTAGGCACCCTATTCCCTATATACAGTATAGTGTTCTACTTAGGCACCCTATTCCCTATATACAGTATAGTGCACTACTTAGGCACCCTATTCCCTATATACAGTATAGTGCACTACTTAGGCACCCTATTCCCTATATACAATATAGTGCACTACTTAGGCACCCTATTCCCTATATACAGTATAGTGCACTACATCGGCACCCTATCCCCTATATACAGTATAGTGCACTACTTAGGCACCCTATTCCCTATATACAGTATAGTACACTACTTAGGCACCCTATTCCCTATATACAATATAGTGCACTACTTAGGCACCCTATTCCCTATATACAGTATAGTGCACTACATCGGCACCCTATCCCCTATATACAGTATAGTGCACTACTTAGGCACCCTATTCCCTATATACAGTATAGTGCACTACTTAGGCACCCTATTCCCTATATACAGTATAGTGCACTACTTAGGCACCCTATTCCCTATATACAATATAGTGCACTACTTAGGCACCCTATTCCCTATATACAGTATAGTGCACTACATCGGCACCCTATCCCCTATATACAGTATAGTGCACTACTTAGGCACCCTATTCCCTATATACAGTATAGTGCACTACTTAGGCACCCTATTCCCTATATACAGTATAGTGCACTACTTAGGTACCCTATTCCCTATATACAGTATAGTGCACTACTTAGGCACACTATTCCCTATATACAGTTTATTTTAATGTAACCTTTATTTAACTAGGCAAGTCAGTTAAGAATAAATTATTATTTACAACGACGGCCTACACCGGCCAAACCGGGACAACCCTGGGCCTTGTTCGCCGCCCTATGGGACTCCCAATCACGGCCGGTTGTCATACAGCCTGGATTCGAAACGGCTGTCTGTAGTGACGCCTCAAGCTGCTGAGACGTAGTGCCTTAGACCGCCGCGTCACTCGGGAGCCCAGAAGAGAAAATAAGTGTTGCTAAGGTTACCAGTAATCAAGTATATATATATATAATTTTTTACAACATTATCAAACTACCAAAGACTGACTGGACGTTCCCAAAAAGTTATCCCCCTTTCTAGCCTTGTAATTACCAGACTAGGCAACAGTTCTTGTCAGCTTGTGAAGGACGACCCATCCTCTGAAGGTGTAGAGAAGGCCTTTAAAGGTGTAAATCCTAACCAGCCTCAAAACTCATTGATTCAGTGTGGTAGCTATCTTAATTAAAGTCATTTATTCAGTGTGGTACTTATCTAAAAGTCATTGATTCAGTGTGGTAGTTATCTAAAAGTCATTGATTCAGTGTGGTAGATATCTTAAAGTCATTGATTCAGTGTGGTAGTTATCTTAATGTCATTTATTCAGTGTGGTAGTTATCTTAAAGTCATTGATTCAGTGTGGTAATTATCTTAAAGTCAATTATTCAGTGTGGTAATTATCTTAAAGTCATTTATTTGTGTGGTAATTATCTTAAAGTCATTGATTCAGTGTGGTAATTATCTTAAAGTCATTTATTCAGTGTGGTAGTTATCTTAAAGTCATTGATTCAGTGTGGTCGTTATCTTAAAGTCATTTATTCAGTGTGGTACTTATCTAAAAGTCATTGATTCAGTGTGGTAGATATCTTAAAGTCATTGATTCAGTGTGGTAGTTATCTTAATGTCATTTATTCAGTGTGGTAGTTATCTTAAAGTCATTGATTCAGTGTGGTAATTATCTTAAAGTCATTGATTCAGTGTGGTAATTATCTTAAAGTCATTTATTCAGTGTGGTAATTATCTTAAAGTCATTGATTCAGTGGGGTAGTTATCTTAACAATGTTAAGTGGAAGTGAGTCCAACCTGTTTCTTTCTCCCCTTCTGACCACACCTCCCTTTCATCTCATCTCTCTATATCTCTCGCTCCATCTCTCTCTCTCTCTCTCTCTCTCTCTCTCTCTCTCTCTCTCTCTCTCTCTCTCTCTCTCTCTCTCTCTCCTTCTCTCTCTCTCTCTCCATCTCTCTATATCTCTCTCACCATCTCTCTCTCTCTCTCTCTCTCTCTCTCTCTCTCTCTCTCTCTCTCTCTCTCTCTCTCTCTCTCTCTCTCTCTCTCTCTATATATATATATATATATATATATCTCCATCTCTCTCTCTCTCCCCATCTCTCTATATCTCTCTCACCATCTCTCTCTCTCTCTCTCTCTCTCTCTATCCCTCTCTCTCTCTCTCTCTCCTTCTCTCTCTCTCTCTATCTCTCTATATCTCTCTCTCCCTCTCTAAATTGTGAATCTGATTGGCCCTGGTGAAGCTACATCAACAATTCTGCACCTCTATAAAAATATCCCGTCAAGCAATCCCTACACTAATGGGTTTACACCTATAGCATCCCGTTAATAACAGATGACAACAGTTAGCCTACATCTATAGGTTTACACCTATAGTGTCCCATTAAAAACAGATGGCAACAGTTAGCCTACATCTATGGGTTTACAAATATAGCATCCCGTTAATAACAGATGGCAACAGTTAGCCTACATGTATAGGTTTACACCTATAGTGTCCCATTAAAAACAGATGGCAACAGTTAGCCTACATCTATGGGTTTACACCTATAGCATCCCGTTAATAACAGATGGCAACAGTTAGCCTACATCTATGGGTTTACACCTATAGCATCCCGTTAATAACAGATGGCAACAGTTAGCCTACATCTATGGGTTTACACCTATAGCATCCCGTTAATAACAGATGGCAACAGTTAGCCTACATCTATGGGTTTACACCTATAGCATCCCGTTAATAACAGATGGCAACAGTTAGCCTACATCTATGGGTTTACACCTATAGCATCCCGTTAATAACAGATGGCAACAGTTAGCCTACATCTATGGGTTTACACCTATAGCATCCCGTTAATAACAGATGGCAACAGTTAACCTACATCTATGGGTTTACACCTATAGCATCCCGTTAATAACAGATGGCAACAGTTAACCTACATCTATGGGTTTACACCTATAGCATCCCGTTAATAACAGATTTCAACAGTTAGCCTACATCTATGGGTTTACACCTATAGCATCCCGTTAATAACAGATTTCAACAGTTAGCCTACATCTATGGGTTTACACCTATAGCATCCCGTTAATAACAGATGGCAACAGTTAGCCTACATCTATGGGTTTACACCTATAGCATCCCGTTAATAACAGATGGAGCTTTCAGTTGCATAGGTAGGTCTAAGACTACTAATGCCTTGAAATAGGAAGAAAACTGTATATACAATTTGAACAAGCAATCATGACAATCAAATTCACCGAAGCTGCTTCCTACCTGAGAATATCAGAGACGTTGTGTCAGCTAGGACCTGTAGACTACTCAGATGAGAAAATATGCACAAATAACTTCTCCTCTCTTTCTGAGAACTAAAGATGATCAACTCCTGGGCAGAGGGGGTTTTGTACGATGACGGAAAACTAGACTTGAAATTTTTTCTAACTTGCTGGACTTGTTTTTCGCCTGCCATTCACGAGAGTCAATCATGCCTTTCAAAAAAATGTATCCACCTACAAGACCCGCAAAACGACTAACCAAGGTCAAAAAGTGACTCTTAGACTACCTTAACCACACCCTCAGTGTTATGATGTTTGTTCAAACCCAGCTGAAAACAAACAACGAATACAAAGTGAGGGATCAATCACATTTATTCATAAAGCCCTTCTTACATCAGCTGACGTCACAAAGTGCTGTACAGAAATCCAGCCTAAAAACACCAAACAGCAAGCAATGCAGCTGTGGAAGCACAGTGGCTAGGAAAAACCTCCCTAGAAAGGCAGGAACCTAGGAAGAAACCTAGACAGGAACCAGGCTCTGAGGGGTGGGCCAGTCCTCTTCTGGCTGTGCCTGGTGGAGATTAGAAACCTAGAGAGGAACCAGGCTCTGAGGGGTGGGCCAGTCCTCTTCTGGCTGTGCCTGGTGGAGATTAGAAACCTAGAGAGGAACCAGGCTCTGAGGGGTGGGCCAGTCCTCTTCTGGCTGTGCCTGGTGGAGATTAGAAACCTAGAGAGGAACCAGGCTCTGAGGGGTGGGCCAGTCCTCTTCTGGCTGTACTGGGTAGACCAGAGGAACCAGGCTCTGAGGGGTGGGCCAGTCCTCTTCTAGCTGTACTGGGTAGACCAGAGGAACCAGGCTCTGAGGGGTGGGCCAGTCCTCTTCTGGCTGTACTGGGTAGACCAGAGGAACCAGGCTCTGAGGGGTGGGCCAGTCCTCTTCTGGCTGTACTGGGTAGACCAGAGGAACCAGGCTCTAAGGGGTGGGACAGTCCTCTTCTGGCTGTACTGGGTAGACCAGAGGAACCAGGCTCTGAGGGGTGGGCCAGTCCTCTTCTGGCTGTACTGGGTAGACCAGAGGAACCAGGCTCTGAGGGGTGGGCCAGTCCTCTTCTTGCTGTACTGGGTAGACCAGAGGAACCAGGCTCTGAGGGGTGGGTCAGTGCTCTTCTGGCTGTACTGGGTAGACCAGAGGAACCAGGCTCTGAGCGGTGGGCCAGTCCTCTTCTGGCTGTACCAGATAGAGATTTAGGCTAGATAGAGATTTAGGCAGATAGAGAGTAGGCTACATGTGAACCTTAAGGTCCTGTGAACAGGTCAGGGTTCAATACCCCAGATCAGACAGACTGGCCTTAACTCCCTGGCTATGCAACATAGATACTGGGCTCTGAGACAGGGGGTTCAGGGCACCATCTAAAGTTACCTCCGGACAGGGCCAACCAGGCAAGATGCCCACAGCCCCAACACCACTAGAGGGATATCAACATCTTACTACCCTGAGACAAGGCTGAGTATAACATACATCAGGTCCTAATGGTCTGGTACTCAGGGCTCTATTGTCCCTCCATCAGGTCCTAATGTCCTGGTACTCAGGGCTCTATTGTCCCTTCTTCATGTCCTAATGACCTGGTACCCAACTCATTAACGACCGTCATGTCCTAATGACCTGGTACCCAGGGCTCTATTGTCCTTCCATCAGGTCCTAATGTCCTGGTACCCAGGGCTCTATTGTCCCTCCATCAGGTCCTAATGTCCTGGTACCCAGGGCTCTATTGTCCCTCCATCAGGTCCTAATGTCCTGGTAATCAGGGCTCTATTGTCCCTCCATCAGGTCCTAATGTCCTGGTACCCAGGGCTCTATTGTCCCTCCATCAGGTCCTAATGTCCTGGTACCCAGGGCTCTATTGTCCCTCCATCAGGTCATAATGTCCTGGTAATCAGGGCTCTATTGTCCCTCCATCAGGTCCTAATGTCCTGGTACCCAGGGCTCTATTGTCCCTCCATCAGGTCCTAATGTCCTGGTAATCAGGGCTCTATTGTCCCTCCATCAGGTCCTAATGTCCTGGTACCCAGGGCTCTATTGTCCCTCCATCAGGTCCTAATGTCCTGGTACCCAGGGCTCTATTGTCCCTGTAACCATTCTGATATCAATGCAAATGCGTTATGAAAATCACATCAAACTCGGATCATCAAAACAATATCGTGCTTTTGTTAGGCAAACATTTTTGAAGACGCAGGTTGAAACTGAGTGCGAAACATGGTCCTCGTGGACGTTGTTTCAAAGCCGAACAACGGAATGGACAAAGCTTTCTCAGGTGATGATTAGTTCAAGGCCTTTCAGACGTTCTCTACACTGTCAGATAGAGCAGCATGATTATAGTTCTCTACACTGTCAGATAGAGCAGCATGATTACAGTTCTCTACACTGTCAGATAGAGCAGCATGATTATAGTTCTCTACACTGTCAGATAGAGCAGCATGATTATAGTTCTCTACACTGTCAGATAGAGCAGCATGATTATAGTTCTCTACACTGTCAGATAGAGCAGCATGATTATAGTTCTCCATACTGTCAGATAGAGCAGCATGATTATAGTTCTCTACACTGTCAGATAGAGCAGCATGATTATAGTTCTCTACACTGTCAGATAGAGCAGCATGATTATAGTTCTCTATACTGTCAGATAGAGCAGCATGATTATAGTTCTCTATACTGTCAGATAGAGCAGCATGATTATAGTTCTCTACACTGTCAGATAGAGCAGCATGATTATAGTTCTCTACACTGTCAGATAGAGCAGCATGATTACAGTTCTCTACACTGTCAGATAGAGCAGCATGATTATAGTTCTCTACACTGTCAGATAGAGCAGCATGATTATAGTTCTCTACACTGTCAGATAGAGCAGCATGATTATAGTTCTCCATACTGTCAGATAGAGCAGCATGATTATAGTTCTCTACACTGTCAGATAGAGCAGCATGATTATAGTTCTCTACACTGTCAGATAGAGCAGCATGATTATAGTTCTCTATACTGTCAGATAGAGCAGCATGATTATAGTTCTCTATACTGTCAGATAGAGCAGCATGATTATAGTTCTCTACACTGTCAGATAGAGCAGCATGATTATAGTTCTCTACACTGTCAGATAGAGCAGCATGATTACAGTTCTCTACACTGTCAGATAGAGCAGCATGATTATAGTTCTCTACACTGTCAGATAGAGCAGCATGATTATAGTTCTCTACACTGTCAGATAGAGCAGCATGATTATAGTTCTCTACACTGTCAGATAGAGCAGCATGATTATAGTTCTCTACACTGTCAGATAGAGCAGCATGATTATAGTTCTCTACACTGTCAGATAGAGCAGCATGATTATAGTTCTCTACACTGTCAGATAGAGCAGCATGATTACAGTTCTCTACACTGTCAGATAGAGCAGCATGATTATAGTTCTCTATACTGTCAGATAGAGCAGCATGATTATAGTTCTCTACACTGTCAGATAGAGCAGCATGATTATAGTTCTCTACACTGTCAGATAGAGCAGCATGATTACAGTTCTCTACACTGTCAGATAGAGCAGCATGATTATAGTTCTCTACACTGTCAGATAGAGCAGCATGATTATAGTTCTCTACACTGTCAGATAGAGCAGCATGATTATAGTTCTCTACACTGTCAGATAGAGCAGCATGATTATAGTTCTCTACACTGTCAGATAGAGCAGCATGATTATAGTTCTCTACACTGTCAGATAGAGCAGCATGATTATAGTTCTCTACACTGTCAGATAGAGCAGCATGATTATAGTTCTCTACACTGTCAGATAGAGCAGCATGATTACAGTTCTCTACACTGTCAGATAGAGCAGCATGATTACAGTTCTCTACACTGTCAGATAGAGCAGCATGATTATAGTTCTCTACACTGTCAGATAGAGCAGCATGATTACAGTTCTCTACACTGTCAGATAGAGCAGCATGATTACAGTTCTCTACACTGTCAGATAGAGCAGCATGATTACAGTTCTCTACACTGTCAGATAGAGCAGCATGATTATAGTTCTCTACACTGTCAGATAGAGCAGCATGATTATAGTTCTCTACACTGTCAGATAGAGCAGCATGATTATAGTTCTCTACACTGTCAGATAGAGCAGCATGATTATAGTTCTCTACACTGTCAGATAGAGCAGCATGATTACAGTTCTCTACACTGTCAGATAGAGCAGCATGATTATAGATCTCCACACTGAACCTCTAGTGAATGGTCTATAGATCTTTACCTCTAGTGAATGGTCTATAGATCTTTACCTCTAGTGAATGGTCTATAGATCTAAACCTCTAGTGAATAGTCTATAGATCTTTACCTGTGGTGAATGGTCCATAGAGTAAACCCCCCCCCCCCCGCCCCCCCCTCTCCCTCCCCCTTAGACGATCCCGCAGGTGACGAAGCTGGATGTGAAGGTCCTGGGTTGGCATGGTTACACGTGGTCTGTGGTTGTGATGCCGATTACATAGTTGGACGTTCGGCCAATTTCTCAAAAACAACTTTGGAGTCGGCTTATGGTAGAGTAATGAACATTAAATGATCTGGCAACAGCTATGGGTGGACATTCCTGCAGTCAACATGCCATTTGCACGCTCCCTCAAAACTTGAGACATTTATGGCATTGTTTTGTGTGACAAAACTGCACATTTTAAAGTGGCCTTTTATTGTCCTCAGCACAAGGTGCACCTGTGTAATGATCATGCTGTTTAATCGGCTTCTTGAAAAAAAAAGGAGAAATGCTCACTAACAGGGATGTAAACATGTTTTTTCATCTCTTGAAACATGGGAACAACACTTTTACATGTTGAGTAATTTTTTTAGTTGAGTAAACTCAGCAAAAAAAGAAACGTCCTTTCGCTATCAACTGCGTTTATTTTCAATATTTGTTTGAACATAACAAGAATCAGCAACTGAGACATAAACTGAACATGTTCCACAGACATGTGACTAACAGAAATGGAATAATGTGTCCCTGAACAAAGGTGGAGTCAAAATCAAAACAAACAATCAGTTTCTGGTGTGGCCACCAGCTGCATTAATTACGGCAGTGCATCTCCTCCTCATGGACTGCACCAGATTCGCCAGTTCTCGCTGTGAGGTGTTACCCCACTCTTCCACCAAGGAACCTGCAGGTTCCTGGACAATTCAGGGGGGAATGGCCCTAGCCCTCACCTTCCGATCCAACGGGTCCCAGACATTTCAGGGGGGAATGGCCCTAGCCCTCACCTTCCGATTCAACGGGTCCCAGACGTGCTCAATGGGATTGAGATACGGGCTCTTTGCTGGCCATGGCAGAACACTGACATTCCTGTCTTGCAGGAAATAATGCACAGAACGAGCAGTATAGCTTGTGGCATTGTCATGCTGGAGGGTCATGTCAGGATGAGCCTGCAGGAAGGGTACCACGTGAGGGAGGAGGATGTCTTCCCTGTAACGCACAGCGTTGAGATTGCCTGCAATGACAACAAGCTCAGTCCGATGATGCCGTGTCAGGGCCCAACCTTACCCGGAAATACACAGCCTATTATTATAAAGCATCTATTCCCAAATAACCCAGAGGCACATACTTCCCACAAAACCATCTCAGAACTGCTCACATCCTGGTCAGCCACATTGTTGGGCAGAACAAAACATGAACAACATTCCCAAAGCTGTACTCATCCCTTTGTCTCCTCCCACTATTCAGGGGCTGAATAATTTTGCACGCCCAATTTTTCAGTTTTTGATTTGTTAAAAAAGTTTGAAATATCCAATAAATGTCGTTCCACTTCATGATTGTGTCCCACTTGTTGTTGATTCTTCACAAAAAAATACAGTTTTATATCTTTATGTTTGAAGCCTGAAATGTGGCAAAAGGTCGCAAAGTTCAAGGGGGCAGAATACTTTCGCAAGGCACTGTATATACCTCTAGTGAAGGGTCTATACTTCTATACCTCTAGTGAATGGTCTACAGTTATATACCTCTAGTGAAGGGTCTATAGTTCTATAGTTCTATACCTCTAGTGAATGGTCTATACTTCTATACCTCTAGTGAATGGTCTATAGTTCTATAGTTCTATACCTCTAGTGAATGGTCTATACTTCTATACCTCTAGTGAATGGTCTATAGTTCTATAGTTCTTACCTCTAGTGAATGGTCTATAGTTCTATAGTTCTTACCTCTAGTGAATGGTCTATAGTTCTATAGTTCTATACCTCTAGTGAATGGTCTATAGTTCTATAGTTCTTACCTCTAGTGAATGGTCTATAGTTCTATAGTTCTATACCTCTAGTGAATGGTCTATAGTTCTATAGTTCTATACCTCTAGTGAATGGTCTATACTTCTATACCTCTAGTGAATGGTCTATAGTTCTATAGTTCTTACCTCTAGTGAATGGTCTATAGTTCTATAGTTCTTACCTCTAGTGAATGGTCTATAGTTCTATACCTCTAGTGAATGGTCTATAGTTCTATACCTCTAGTGAATGGTCTATAGTTCTATACCTCTAGTGAATGGTCTTCAGTTATATACCTCTAGTGAATGGTCTATACTTCTATACCTCTAGTGAAGGGTATATAGTTCTATAGTTCTTACCTCTAGTGAATGGTCTATAGTTCTATATTTCTATACCTCTAGTGAATGGTCTATAGTTCTATAGTTCTTTCCTCTAGTGAATGGTCTACAGTTCTTACCTCTAGTGAATGGTCTATAGTTCTATAGTTCTTACCTCTAGTGAATGGTCTATACTTCTATACCTCTAGTGAATGGTCTATAGTTCTATAGTTCTTACCTCTAGTGAATGGTCTATAGTTCTATAGTTCTTACCTCTAGTGAATGGTCTATAGTTCTATACCTCTAGTGAATGGTCTATAGTTCTTACCTCTAGTGAATGGTCTATAGTTCTATAGTTTTTACCTCTAGTGAATGGTCTATAGTTCTATACCTCTAGTGAATGGTCTTCAGTTATATACCTCTAGTGAAGGGTCTATACTTCTATACCTCTAGTGAATGGTCTACAGTTATATACCTCTAGTGAATGGTCTACAGTTATATACCTCTAGTGAATGGTCTATAGTTCTATAGTTTTTACCTCTAGTGAAGGGTCTATACTTCTACACCTCTAGTGAATGGTCTACAGTTATATACCTCTAGTGAATGGTCTATAGTTCTTTACCTCTAGTGAATGGTCTATAGTTCTTTACCTCTAGTGAATGGTCTATAGTTCTATACCTCTAGTGAATGGTATATAGATCTTTACCTCTAGTGAATGGTCTATAGATCTATAGTTCTATACATCTAGTGAATGGTATATAGATCTTTACCTCTAGTGAATGGTCTATAGTTCTATACCTCTAGTGAATGGTTTATAGTTCTTACATCTAGTGAATGGTCTATAGTTCTATGGTTCTATACCTCTAGTGAATGGTCTATAGTTCTATACCTCTAGTGAATTGTCTATACTTCTTATCTCTAGTGAATGGTCTATAGTTCTTTACCTCTAGTGAATGGTCTGTAGTTCTATACCTCTAGTGAATGGTCTATAGTTCTATACCTCTAGTGAATGGTCTATAGTTCTATAGTTCTATACATCTAGTGAATGGTCTATAGTTCTTTACCTCTAGTGAATGGTCTATAGTTCTTACCTCTAGTGAATGGTCTATAGTTCTATAGTTCTATACCTCTAGTGAATGGTCTATAGTTCTATAGTTCTTTACCTCTAGTGAATGGTCTATAGTTCTTTACCTCTAATGAATTGTCTGTAGTATTTTACCTCTAGTGAATGGTCTGTAGTATTTTACCTCTATTGAATGGTTTATAGAGTACTATCATCAGACCAGCTGGTTAGATGGGTTAGATGGGCACACTGGTTAGATGGGCACACTATACTATACTATACTATACATACTAGACTAGTCTGGTCTTAAAGGTAGTAGCTTTGCTCTAGTGGGTCCACTAGTCTGGTCTGAAAGGTAGTAGCCTCGGTCTAGTGTTGCCTAGTTGTCTGGTCTGAAAGGTAGTAACCTCGGGCTAAAGGGTCTACTAGTCTGGTCTGAAAGGTAGTAGCCTCGGGCTAATGGGTCTACTAGTCTGGTCTGAAAGGTAGTAGCCTCGGGCTAATGGTTCTACTAGTCTGGTCTGAAAGGTATTTGCCTCAGGCTAGTGGGTCTACTAGTCTGGTCTGCAAGGTATTTGGCTTGGGCTAGTGGGTCTACTAGTCTGGTCTGAAAGGTAGTAGCCTCGGTCTAGTGTTGCCTAGTTGTCTGGTCTGAAAGGTAGTAGCCTCGGGCTAGTGGGCTAGCTCACTTTCCATCCCTGACTGTAGTTGTGTTCAAATACTCATACTAACCACACTTATGAACTAATAGTACATAGTAAATACTCATTAAGTATGTAGTAGATAGTATTTTAGTATGGGTATTCTAACACAGTTTTTTCCTCGAACACAGCTTATTGTGACGACAACTCAGCCAGGACATGCTTTCAGTGGTGTTATCCAATTTCTGACACCAATATAGTTAATTACAAGAATACCCCGAGCGGGACTCAAACCCAAGTGCCTGTGACTGTCATTCCAAAACCATTATACCAAAAGGTTTTAATCTCTTGGTGAGGTCGCTAGTTGTTATATGAACTGTTACTCAGTATAAGTCTGGAGACGAGAGTTTGTTATTTTGATGTTTTAAAAACCGTGATGTTTTCCTCATAATCAGTTTGATTTTCATCCTCCTCATTGTTATTCATAACATTGTGAGCCAATCAAAAACACTGAACAACCTTCGTAGAAGGAATTCATTCAATTTAAATATTCATTAAGCCCTAATATATGGATGTCACATGATTGGGCAGTAGTGTTGCCATGGGTGGGCCTGGGAGGGGATAGGCCGACCACTTGCAGCCAGGCCCAGCCAATCAGAATGAGTTTATCCCCACAAAAGGTATTTATTAGACAGAAATAGTCCTCATGTGAAGGTAAGAAACCAACTGACCTGTTCTAGAATCCTCATGTGACAGTAAGATACCAACTGACCTGTTCTAGAATCCTCATGTGACAGTAAGAAACCAACTGACCTGTTCTAGAATCCTCATGTGACAGTAAGAAACCAACTGACCTGTTCTAGAATCCTCTCAACAACACAAACAGTCAGGGCCTAACCTGACCCATAAACACACAGGTATCTATTCCCCAGAAACCCAGAGGCACATGCTTCCCACAAAACCATCTCAGATCTGCTCACATCCTGTTTCACAACATTCCCAAAGCTGTACTCATCCTATCGTCTCCTCCCACCACCTCATGGACTCCACCCCTCCCTCCCTTCCACTCCTTCCACCCCCCCCTTCCACCTCCTTCCACCAACCCTCCCACCCCCCTCCTTCCACCACCCCTCCCTCCAACTCCTTCCACCCCTCCCACCCCTCTCTCCCACTCCTTCCACCCCTACCTTCCACTCCTTCCACCCCTACCTTCCAGTCCTTCCACCCCTCCCTCCACTCCTTCCACCCCTCCCTCCCTACTCCTTCCACCCCTCCCTCCCACTCTTTCCACCCCTACCTTCCAGTCCTTCCACCCCTCTCTCCCTACTCCTTCCACCCCTACCTTCCAGTCCTTCCACCCCTACCTTCCAGTCCTTCCACCCCTCCCTCCCTACTCCTTCCACCCCTACCTTCCACTCCTTCCACCCCTACCTTCCACTCCTTTCACCCCTCCCTCCTACTCCTTCCACCCCTCCCTCCACTCCTTCCACCCCTCCCTCCTACTCCTTCCACCCCTATCTTCCAGTCCTTCCACCCCTCCCTCCACTCCTTCCACCCCTACTTTCCAGTCCTTCCACCCCTCCCTTCCACCCCTCCCTCCCACTCCTTCCACCCCTAACTTCCACTCCTTCCACCCCTCCCTCCTACTCCTTCCACCCCTCCCTCCCACTCCTTCCACCCCTCCCTCCCACTCCTTCCACCCCTCCCTCCCACTCCTTCCACCCCTTCCACCCCTACCTTCCACTCCTTCCACCCCTCCCTCCCTACTCCTTCCACCCCTACCTTCCACTCCTTCCACCCCTACCTTCCACTCCTTTCACCCCTCCCTCCTACTCCTTCCACCCCTCCCTCCACTCCTTCCACCCCTCCCTCCTACTCCTTCCACCCCTATCTTCCAGTCCTTCCACCCCTCCCTCCACTCCTTCCACCCCTACTTTCCAGTCCTTCCACCCCTCCCTTCCACCCCTCCCTCCCACTCCTTCCACCCCTCCCTCCCTACTCCTTCCTCCCCTACCTTCCACTCCTTCCACCCCTCCCTCCCTACTCCTTTCTCCCCTACCTTCCACTCCTTCCACCCCTCACACCCTACTACTACCTTCCACTCCTTCCACCCCTCACACCCTACTCTTCTCCACCCCTCCCTCCCTACTCCTTCCACCACCCCTCCCTCCCTACTCCTTCCACCACCCCTCCCTCCCTACTCCTTCCACCACCCCTCCCTCCCACTCTGTCCACCCCTCCCTCCACACTCTTTCCTCCACCCCTCCCTCCCCATTCCTTCCTTGTGTGTCTATGCAGGTAGCTGGAACAGTGTGTGTGTTTACCTGTATCAGACTGCAGCTAGACAGACAGAGAGATAAACACATCAGATCTATTTTAACAACCCGTCATATTGTGTGTGTCAGGGTGTGTCTGTGTCTTTGTCTGTGTGTGTGTTACTCAATGGAGGGGAATTTGCTGACGCTGTTGGAAACTCGATGAGCATGCGAGCTGCTTTCAGATGCTCCCCTCTCTTCACATGGATCTGAAATCAATTAATCAAAACATCAATACATCAACCAATCAATACATAAATCAATCAACCCACCAACCAACCAATAAATCAATCAACCAACCCACCAACCAACCAATAAATCAATCAACCAACCAAATAATAAATCAACCAACCAATACATCAATCAACCAACCCACCAACCAACCAATACATCAATCAACCAACCCACCAACCAACCAATACATCAATCAACCAACCCACCAACCAACCAATACATCAACCAATAAATCAATCAACCAACCAATACATCAACCAATAAATCAAAGGAAGGAGTTGGAGGGAGGGGTGGTGGAAGGAGGGGGGTGGGAGGGTTGGTGGAAGGAGGTGGGAGGGGGGTGGTGGAAGGAGGGGGGTGGGAGGGTTGGTGGAAGGAGGTGGGAGGGGGGTGGTGGAAGGAGGGGGGTGGGAGGGTTGGTGGAAGGAGGTGGGAGGAGGTGGGAGGGGGGTGGTGGAAGGAGGGGGGTGGGAGGGTTGGTGGAAGGAGGTGGGAGGGGGGTGGTGGAAGGGAGGGGGTTGGGAGGGTTGGTGGAAGGAGGTGGGAGGGGGGTGGTGGAAGGAGGGGGGTGGGAGGGTTGGTGGAAGGAGGTGGAAGGGGGGGGGGTGGGAGGGGGGTGGGAGGGTTGGTGGAAGGAGGTGGGAGGAGGTGGGAGGGGGGTGGTGGAAGTAGTATTGGTGGATTCTGTGGGAGGGTTGGTTGAAGGAGGGGGTGGGGAGTTGGGTTGGTTGTGGGATGGGAGGGTTGTGGAAGGAGTGCTGGTGGATGGGAGGTGGGTGGTGAGGGGGGGTGGGATTGGTGGTAGGAGTGGGATTGGAAGGTGGGGGGTGGGAGGGTTTGGAAGGAGGTGGGAATGGGATTGGAAGGAGTGGGGTGAGTTGGTGTAAGATGGAGGGGGGTGGTGGAAGGAGGGGAGGTCGGTGGAAGTGGGAGGGGGGTGGTGGAAGGAGGGGGGTGGGAGGGTTGGTGGAAGGAGGTGGGAGGGGGTGGTGGAAGGAGTATGGGAGGGAGGTGGAGTCCATGAGGTGGTGGGAGGAGACAAAGGGATGAGTACAGCTTTGGGAATGTTGTTCATGTTTTGTTCTGCCCAACAAGGTGGCTGAACAGGATGTGAGCAGTTCTGAGATGGTTTTGTGTGAAGTATGTGCCTCTGGGTTATTTGGGAATAGATGCTTTATAATAGGCTGTGTATTTCCGGGTAAGGTTGGGCCCTGACACGGCATCATCGGACTGAGCTTGTTGTCATTGCAGGCAATCTCAACGCTGTGCGTTACAGGGATGACATCCGCCTCCCTCACGTGGTACCCTTCCTGCAGGCTCATCATGACATGAGCCTCCAGCAAGACAATGCCACAAGCTATACTGCTCATTCTGTGCATTATTTCCTGCAAGACAGGAATGTCAGTGTTCTGCCATGGCCAGCAAAGAGCCCGTATCTCAATCCCATTGAGCACGTCTGTGACCCGTTGGATCGGAAGGTGAGGGCTAGGGCCATTCCCCCCTGAATTGTCCAGGAACCTGCAGGTTCCTTGGTGGAAGAGTGGGGTAACACCTCACAGCGAGAACTGGCGAATCTGTTGCAGTCCATGAGGAGGAGATGCACTGCAGTAATTAATGCAGCTGGTGGCCACTTTTGAATTTGACCCCACCTTTGTTCAGGGACACATTATTCCATTTCTGTTAGTCACATGTCTGTGGAACATGTTCAGTTTATGTCTCAGTTGCTGATTCTTGTTATGTTCAAACAAATATTGAAAATAAACGCAGTTGATAGCGAAAGGACGTTTCTTTTTTTGCTGAGTTTACTCAACTAAAAAAATTACTCAACATGTAAAAGTGTTGTTCCCATGTTTCAAGAGATGAAAAAACATGTTTACATCCCTGTTAGTGAGCATTTCTCCTTTTTTTTTCAAGAAGCCGATTAAACAGCATGATCATTACACAGGTGCACCTTGTGCTGAGGACAATAAAAGGCCACTTTAAAATGTGCAGTTTTGTCACACAAAACAATGCCATAAATGTCTCAAGTTTTGAGGGAGCGTGCAAATGGCATGTTGACTGCAGGAATGTCCACCCATAGCTGTTGCCAGATCATTTAATGTTCATTACTCTACCATAAGCCGACTCCAAAGTTGTTTTTGAGAAATTGGCCGAACGTCCAACTATGTAATCGGCATCACAACCACAGACCACGTGTAACCATGCCAACCCAGGACCTTCACATCCAGCTTCGTCACCTGCGGGATCGTCTAAGGGGGAGGGAGAGGGGGGGGGGGGGGGGTGTACTCTATGGACCATTCACCACAGGTAAAGATCTATAGACTATTCACTAGAGGTTTAGATCTATAGACCATTCACTAGAGGTAAAGATCTATAGACCATTCACTAGAGGTTTAGTGTGGAGAACTATAATCATGCTGCTCTATCTGACAGTGTAGAGAACTATAATCATGCTGCTCTATCTGACAGTATAGAGAACTGTAATCATGCTGCTCTATCTGACAGTATAGAGAACTGTAATCATGCTGCTCTATCTGACAGTGTAGAGAACTGTAATCATGCTGCTCTATCTGACAGTATAGAGAACTGTAATCATGCTGCTCTATCTGACAGTGTAGAGAACTATAATCATGCTGCTCTATCTGACAGTATAGAGAACTGTAATCATGCTGCTCTATCTGACAGTATAGAGAACTGTAATCATGCTGCTCTATCTAACAGTGTAGAGAACTATAATCATGCTGCTCTATCTGACAGTATAGAGAACTATAATCATGCTGCTCTATCTGACAGTGTAGAGAACTATAATCATGCTGCTCTATCTAACAGTGTAGAGAACTATAATCATGCTGCTCTATCTGACAGTATAGAGAACTATAATCATGCTGCTCTATCTGACAGTATAGAGAACTATAATCATGCTGCTCTATCTGACAGTATAGAGAACTGTAATCATGCTGCTCTATCTGACAGTGTAGAGAACTATAATCATGCTGCTCTATCTGACAGTGTAGAGAACTATAATCATGCTGCTCTATCTGACAGTATAGAGAACTATAATCATGCTGCTCTATCTGACAGTGTAGAGAATTGTAATCATGCTGCTCTATCTGACAGTATAGAGAACTGTAATCATGCTGCTCTATCTGACAGTATAGAGAATTGTAATCATGCTGCTCTATCTGACAGTGTAGAGAACTGTAATCATGCTGCTCTATCTGACAGTATGGAGAACTGTAATCATGCTGCTCTATCTGACAGCGTAGAGAACTGTAATCATGCTGCTCTATCTGACAGTGTAGAGAACTATAATCATGCTGCTCTATCTGACAGTTTAGAGAACTGTAATCATGCTGCTCTATCTGACAGTATAGAGAACTATAATCATGCTGCTCTATCTGACAGTATGGAGAACTATAATCATGCTGCTCTATCTGACAGTGTAGAGAACTATAATCATGCTGCTCTATCTGACAGTGTAGAGAACTATAATCATGCTGCTCTATCTGACAGTATAGAGAACTGTAATCATGCTGCTCTATCTGACAGTATAGAGAACTGTAATCATGCTGCTCTATCTGACAGTATAGAGAACTGTAATCATGCTGCTCTATCTGACAGTATAGAGAACTGTAATCATGCTGCTCTATCTGACAGTATAGAGAACTGTAATCATGCTGCTCTATCTGACAGTGTAGAGAACTATAATCATGCTGCTCTATCTGACAGTATAGAGAACTGTAATCATGCTGCTCTATCTGACAGTATAGAGAACTATAATCATGCTGCTCTATCTGACAGTATAGAGAACTATAATCATGCTGCTCTATCTGACAGTGTAGAGAACGTCTGAAAGGCCTTGAACTAATCATCACCTGAGAAAGCTTTGTCCATTCCGTTGTTCGGCATTGAAACAACGTCCACGAGGACCATGTTTCGCACTCAGTTTCAACCTGCGTCTTCAAAAATGTTTGCCTAACAAAAGCACGATATTGTTTTGATGATCCGAGTTTGATGTGATTTTCATAACGCATTCACATTGATATCAGAATGGTTACAGGGACAATAGAGCCCTGGGTACCAGGACATTAGGACCTGATGGAGGGACAATAGAGCCCTGGGTACCAGGACATTAGGACATGAAGAAGGGACAATAGAGCCCTGGGTACCAGGACATTAGGACCTGATGGAGGGACAATAGAGCCCTGGGTACCAGGACATTAGGACCTGATGGAGGGACAATAGAGCCCTGGGTACCAGGACATTAGGACATGAAGAAGGGACAATAGAGCCCTGAGTACCAGGTCATTAGGACATGAAGAAGGGACAATAGAGCCCTGGGTACCAGGACATTAGGACATGAAGAAGGGACAATAGAGCCCTGGGTACCAGGACATTAGGACCCGATGGAGGGACAATAGAGCCCTGAGTACCAGGACATTAGAACCTGATGGAGGGACAATAGAGCCCTGAGTACCAGACCATTAGGACCTGATGGAGGGACAATAGAGCCCTGGGTACCAGGTCATTAGGACATGACGGTCGTTAATGAGTTGGGTACCAGGTCATTAGGACATGAAGAAGGGACAATAGAGCCCTGAGTACCAGGACATTAGGACATGAAGAAGGGACAATAGAGCCCTGAGTACCAGACCATTAGGACCTGATGTGGGCTATACTCAGCCTTGTCTCAGGGTAGTAAGATGGTGAGTGGTCTGTTGATCCCTCTAGTGGTGTTGGGGCTGTGGGCATCCTGCCTGTTTGGCCCTGTCCGGAGGTAACTTTAGATGGTGCCCTGAACCCCCCTGTCTCAGAGCCCAGTATCTATGTTGCATAGCCAGGGAGTTAAGGCCAGTCTGTCTGATCTGGGGTATTGAACCCTGACCTGTTCACAGGACCTTAAGGGCCACATGTAGCCTACTCTTAAATCTCAATCTGGTACAGCCAGAAGAGGACTGGCCCACCCCTCAGAGCCTGGTTCCTCTGGTCTACCCAGTACAGCCAGAAGAGGACTGGCCCACCCCTCAGAGCCTGGTTCCTCTGGTCTACCCAGTACAGCAAGAAGAGGACTGGCCCACCCCTCAGAGCCTAGTTCATCTGGTCTACCCAGTACAGCCAGAAGAGGACTGGCCCAACCCTCAGAGCCTGGTTCCTCTGGTCTACCCAGTGCAGCCAGAAGAGGACTGGCCCACCCCTCAGAGCCTGGTTCCTCTGGTCTACCCAGTGCAGCCAGAAGAGGACTGGCCCACCCCTCAGAGCCTGGTTCCTCTGGTCTACCCAGTACAGCCAGAAGAGGACTGGCCCACCCCTCAGAGCCTGGTTCCTCTGGTCTACCCAGTACAGCTAGAAGAGGACTGGCCCACCCCTCAGAGCCTGGTTCCTCTGGTCTACCCAGTACAGCCAGAAGAGGACTGGCCCACCCCTCAGAGCCTGGTTCCTCTCTAGGTTTCTAATCTCCACCAGGCACAGCCAGAAGAGGACTGGCCCACCCCTCAGAGCCTGGTTCCTCTCTAGGTTTCTAATCTCCACCAGGCACAGCCAGAAGAGGACTGGCCCACCCCTCAGAGCCTGGTTCCTCTCTAGGTTTCTAATCTCCACCAGGCACAGCCAGAAGAGGACTGGCCCCACCCATCATAGCCTGGTTCCTCTCTAGGTTTCTTCCTAGGTTCCTGCCTTTCTAGGGAGGTTTTTCCTAGCCACCGTGCTTCTACACCTGCATTGTTTGCTGTTTGGGGGTTTTAGGTCTGGATTTCTGTACAGCACTTTGTGACTTCAGCTGATGTAAGAAGGGCTTTATGAATAAATGTGATTGATCCCTCACTTTGTATTCGTTGTTTGTTTTCAGCTGGGTTTGAACAAACATCATAACACTGAGGGTGTGGTTAAGGTAGTCTAAGAGTCACTTTTTGACTTTGGTTAGTCGTTTGGCAGGTCTTGTAGGTGGATAAATTTTTTTGAAAAGCATGATTGACGCTCGTGAATGGCAGGTGAAAAACGAGTCCAGCAAGTTAGAAAAAATTACAAGTCTAGTTTTCCGCCATCGTACAAAACCCCCTCTGCCCAGGAGTTGATCATCTTTAGTTCTCAGAAAGAGAGGAGAAGTTATTTGTGCATATTCTCTCATCTGAGAGGTCTACAGGTCCTAGCAGACACAACGTCTCTGATATTCTCAGGTAGGAAGCAGCTTCGGTGAATTTGATTGTCATGATTGCTTGTTCAAATTGTATATACAGTTTTCTTCCTATTTCAAGACATTAGTCGTCTTAGACCTACCTATGCAACTGAAAGCTCCGTCTGTTATTAACGGGATGCTATAGGTGTAAACCCATAGATGTAGGGTAACTGTTGAAATCTGTTATTAACGGGATGCTATAGGTGTAAACCCATAGATGTAGGATAACTGTTGCCATCTGTTATTAACGGGATGCTATAGGTGTAAACCCGTAGATGTAGGTTAACTGTTGCCATCTGTTATTAACGGGATGCTATAGGTGTAAACCCATAGATGTAGGTTAACTGTTGCCATCTGTTATTAACGGGATGCTATAGGTGTAAACCCATAGATGTAGGCTAACTGTTGCCATCTGTTATTAACGGGATGCTATAGGTGTAAACCCATAGATGTAGGTTAACTGTTGCCATCTGTTATTAACGGGATGCTATAGGTGTAAACCCATAGATGTAGGCTAACTGTTGCCATCTGTTATTAACGGGATGCTATAGGTGTAAACCCATAGATGTAGGCTAACTGTTGCCATCTGTTATTAACGGGATGCTATAGGTGTAAACCCATAGATGTAGGCTAACTGTTGCCATCTGTTATTAACGGGATGCTATAGGTGTAAACCCATAGATGTAGGCTAACTGTTGCCATCTGTTATTAACGGGATGCTATAGGTGTAAACCCATAGATGTAGGCTAACTGTTGCCATCTGTTTTTAATGGGACACTATAGGTGTAAACCCATAGATGTAGGCTAACTGTTGCCATCTGTTATTAACGGGATGCTATAGGTATAATCCCATTAGTGTAGGGATTGCTTGACGGGATATTTTTATAGAGGTGCAGAATTGTTGATGTAGCTTCACCAAGGCCAATCTGATTCACAATTTAGAGAGAGAGAGAGAGAGAGAGAGAGAGAGAGGGATAGAGAGAGAGAGAGAGAGAGAGAGAGAGAGAGAGAGAGATGGTGAGAGAGATATAGAGAGATGAGATGAAAGGGAGGTGTGGTAAGGAGGGGAGAAAGAAACAGGTTGGACTCACTTCCACTTAACAGTGTTAAGATAACTACCCCACTGAATCAATGACTTTAAGATAACTACCACACTGAATCAATGACTTTAAGATAATTACCACACACATAAATGACTTTAAGATAACTACCACACTGAATAAATGACTTTAAGATAATTACCACACTGAATAAATGACTTTAAGATAATTACCACACTGAATAAATTACTTTAAGATAATTACCACATGAATAAATGACTTTAAGATAACTACCACACTGAATCAATTACTTTAAGATAACTACCACACTGAATCAATGACTTTAAGATAACTACCACACTGAATCAATGACTTTAAGATAACTACCACACTGAATCAATGACTTTAAGATAACTACCACACTGAATAAATTACTTTAAGATAATTACCACACTGAATAAATGGCTTTAAGATAATTACCACACTGAATAAATGACTTTAAGATAATTACCACACAAATAAATGACTTTAAGATAATTACCACACTGAATAAATGACTTTAAGATAATTACCACACTGAATCAATGACTTTAAGATAACTACCACACTGAATAAATGACTTTAATATAACTACCACACTGAATCAATGACTTTAAGATATCTATCACACTGAATCAATGACTTTTAGATAAGTACCACACTGAATAAATGACTTTAATTAAGATAACTACCACACTGAATCAATTACTTTAAGATAACTACCACACTGAATCAATGACTTTAGGATAACTACCACACTGAATCAATTACTTTAAGATAACTACCACACTGAATCAATGAGTTTTGAGGCTGGTTAGGATTTACAGATTTAAAGGCCTTCTCTACACCTTCAGAGGATGGGTCGTCCTTCACAAGCTGACAAGAACTGTTGCCTAGTCTGGTAATTACAAGGCTAGAAAGGGGGATAACTTTTTGGGAACGTCCAGTCAGTCTTTGGTAGTTTGATAATGTTGTAAAAAAATATATATATATATACTTGATTACTGGTAACCTTAGCAACACTTATTTTCTCTTCCTGGCTCCCGAGTGACGCGGCGGTCTAAGGCACTACGTCTCAGCAGCTTGAGGCGTCACTACAGACACCCTGATTCGAATCCAGGCTGTATGACAACCGGCCGTGATTGGGAGTCCCATAGGGCGGCGAACAAGGCCCAGGGTTGTCCCGGTTTGGCCGGTGTAGGCCGTCGTTGTAAATAATAATTTATTCTTAACTGACTTGCCTAGTTAAATAAAGGTTACATTAAAATAAACTGTATATAGGGAATAGGGTGCCTAAGTAGTGTACTATACTGTATATAGGGAATAGGGTGCCTAAGTAGTGCACTATACTGTATATAGGGAATAGGGTGCCGATGTAGTGTACTATACTGTATATAGGGAATAGGGTGCCTAAGTAGTGTACTATACTGTATATAGGGAATAGGGTGCCTAAGTAGTGTACTATACTGTATATAGGGAATAGGGTGCCTAAGTAGTGCACTATACTGTATATAGGGAATAGGGTGCCTAAGTAGTGCACTATACTGTATATAGGGGATAGGGTGCTAAGTAGTGTACTATACTGTATATAGGGAATAGGGTGCTAAGTAGTGTACTATACTGTATATAGGGAATAGGGTGCCTAAGTAGTGTACTATACTGTATATAGGGAATAGGGTGCCTAAGTAGTGCACTATACTGTATATAGGGAATAGGGTGCTAAGTAGTGTACTATACTGTATATAGGGAATAGGGTGCCGATGTAGTGTCAATGACTTTAGGATAACTACCACACTGAATCAATTACTTTAAGATAACTACCACACTGAATCAATGACTTTAGGATAACTACCACACTGAATCAATTACTTTTAATTACTTTATATATTAAATAAAGGTTACATTAAAATAAACTGTATATAGGGAATAGGGTGTCTAAGCAGTGCACTATACTGTATATAGGGAATAGGGTGCCTAAGTAGTGCACTATACTGTATATAGGGAATAGGGTGCCTAAGTAGTGCACTATACTGTATATAGGGAATAGGGTGCCTAAGTAGTGCACTATACTGTATATAGGGAATAGGGTGCCTAAGTAGTGTACTATACTGTATATAGGGAATAGGGTGCCTAAGTAGTGCACTATACTGTATATAGGGAATAGGGTGCCTAAGTAGTGTACTATACTGTATATAGGGAATAGGGTGCCTAAGTAGTGTACTATACTGTATATAGGGAATAGGGTGCCTAAGTAGTGTACTATACTGTATATAGGGAATAGGGTGCCTAAGTAGTGCACTATACTGTATATAGGGAATAGGGTGCCTAAGTAGTGCACTATACTGTATATAGGGAATAGGGTGCCTAAGTAGTGCACTATACTGTATATAGGGAATAGGGTGCCTAAGTAGTGCACTGTACTGTATATAGGGAATAGGGTGCCTAAGTAGTGTACTATACTGTATATAGGGAATAGGGTGCCTAAGTAGTGCACTATACTGTATATAGGGAATAGGGTGCCTAAGTAGTGCACTATACTGTATATAGGGAATAGGGTGCCTAAGTAGTGCACTGTACTGTATATAGGGAATAGGGTGCCTAAGTAGTGCACTATACTGTATATAGGGAATAGGGTGCCTAAGTAGTGCACTATACTGTATATAGGGAATAGGGTGCCTAAGTAGTGCACTGTACTGTATATAGGGAATAGGGTGCCTAAGTAGTGCACTATACTGTATATAGGGAATAGGGTGCCTAAGTAGTGCACTATACTGTATATAGGGAATAGGGTGCCTAAGTAGTGCACTATACTGTATATTTTTTTTATTTTTTTTTTACCTTTATTTAACCAGGCAAGTCAGTTAAGAACAAATTCTTATTTTCAATGACGGCCTGGGAACAGTGGGTTAACTGCCTGTTCAGGGGCAGAACGACAGCTCGGGGGTTTGAACTCACAACCTTCCGGTTACTAGTCCAACGCTCTAACCACTAGGCTACCCTGCCGCCCCTGTATATAGGGAATAGGGTGCCGATGTAGTGCACTATACTGTATATAGGGAATAGGGTGCCTAAGTAGTGCACTATACTGTATATAGGGAATAGGGTGCCGATGTAGTGTACTATACTGTATATAGGGAATAGGGTGCCTAAGTAGAACACTATACTGTATATAGGGAATAGGGTGCCTAAGTAGAACACTATACTGTATATGGGGAATAGGGTGCCTAAGTAGTGCACTATACTGTATATAGGGAATAGGGTGCCTAAGTAGAACACTATACTGTATATAGGGAATAGGGTGCCTAAGTAGTGCACTATACTGTATATAGGGAATAGGGTGCCGATGTAGTGCACAATACTGTATATGGGGAATAGGGTGCCTAAGTAGTGCACTATACTGTATATAGGGAATAGGGTGCCTAAGTAGAACACTATACTGTATATAGGGAATAGGGTGCCTAAGTAGAACACTATACTGTATATAGGGAATAGGGTGCCTAAGTAGTGCACTATACTGTATATAGGGAATAGGGTGCCGATGTAGTGCACAATACTGTATATAGGGAATAGGGTGCCTAAGTAGAACACTATACTGTATATAGGGAATAGGGTGCCTAAGTAGAACACTATACTGTATATAGGGAATAGGGTGCCTAAGTAGTGCACTATACTGTATATAGGGAATAGGGTGCCGATGTAGTGCACAATACTGTATATGGGGAATAGGGTGCCTAAGTAGTGCACTATACTGTATATAGGGAATAGGGTGCCTAAGTAGAACACTATACTGTATATAGGGAATAGGGTGCCTAAGTAGAACACTATACTGTATATAGGGAATAGGGTGCCTAAGTAGTGTACTATACTTTTATAAGGTTAAATAAATTATTATAATAATAATGATAATAAGAATAATATATATTTTTTTTATATATATATATATAATGAGGATAATGACAATAATGTTAATGATGGTAATGATAATAAAGATAATAATCATGATATTAATAATGATAATAATAATAATGATGACAATAATAATAATGATAATAATAATGATAGTAATAATAATAATAATTATTAGCATAATAATGATGATAATAATAATGATGTTAATGATATGAATGGTGATAATAATAATGATACTAACAACGACGATAACGATAATTATTGCAATAACGATAACAATAATGGTAATAAAAAGTATCATGTTGATAATGATAATAATCATAATAACAATGATAATAATAATAATAATAATGATAATAATGATACAGTGATAATGCTATAATGATCATAACAATGATAATGATAATCACAATAATAATAATAATGATAATAATGATACAGCGACAATGATAATAACAATAATAACAATGATAATGATAATAATAATAATGACAATGATAATAACAATAATGCGATAATGACAATAACAATAATAACAATGATCATGATAATAATTATAATAATGATAATGTGATAATGATAATAACAATAATATTTATACATAATTATAATTATACAGTAATGTACAGCAATACAGTAATCTACAGTGAAAGCAGAGCAGAGGGCTGAAGACATTGGAAGCAGGCTGATAAGACATCTACTGGTAAACACATGGGGGACACTGTTAATACAACTGAAGGTATTATAGGACTGCTTTTTTAATAATAATAATAACAATGATAACAACAATGATAATGATGATAATAATAATAATAATGATGATAATAATAATAATGATAATAATAATAACAATAATAATAATAACAGTAATAATAATAATAATAATAATAATAATGATGATAATAATAATAACAATGATACTGGCGATAATGAAAATAACAATAATAACAATGATAATAATGATCATGATCATGATGGTAATAATAATGATGCAAATAATAATAATAATAATGATAATAGCAATGATGATAATGATAACGATAAGGATAATAATAATAACGACGATAATTGTAGTGATGTTAATGATAACAATATTGGTAATAATAATGATAATGGTTTTAATAAAATAACAATAATAACAATGATAATAATAATAATAATGATAACACTGATCATGATCATAATGATAATAATAATGATGATAATGATAATAACAATGACAATAACAATGATAATAATAATGATAATAATGATAATAATAATGATGATAATGATAATAACAATGATAATAATAATATTAATGATAATAATAATAATGATAATAATACAGTAATCTACAGTGAAAGCAGAGCAGAGGGCTGAAGACATTGGAAGCAGGCTGATAAGACATCTACTGGTAAACACATAGGGGACACTGTTAATACAACTGAAGGTATTATAGGACTGCTGTTTGAATATCAATGAACATCATATGATTTTGGAATATGGACTAATATCTAATTAATCTTGGTCAATGACATCATCCTTCAACACTGGTTAATGAAAGATCTAACGGAGTTCATGTATGATTGATGTTGTGTGGTTTACCTCAACAGAGACCTAAAAGGACATGGATATGAAGCCTCTGATGATTCTCCTCCTGCTAGCAGGTAATACACTGTGTTTGAGTTTAGCCCCTGTAGCAGCTGGTACCACCACCTCTCTTGCAACAGCTGTCACTACCACCACCCCTGCAGCAGCTGTCACCACCACCACCCCTGCAGCAGCTGTCACCACCACCGCCCCTGCAGCACCTGTCACTACCACCACCCCTGCAGCAGCTGTCACCACCACCACCCCTGCAGCAGCTGTCACCACCACCGCACCTGCAGCAGCTGGCACCACCACCACTACTCCTGCAGCAGCTGTCACCACCACCGCTCCTGCAGCAGCTGTCACCACCACCGCTCCTGCAGCAGCTGGTACCACCACCACTCCAGTAGCAGCTGTCACCACCACCACTCCTGCAGCAGCTGTCACCACCACCGCTCCTGCAGCAGCTGTCACCACCACCGCCCCTGCAGCAGCTGGTACCACCACCACTCCTGCAGCAGCTGTCACCACCACCACTCCTCCAGCAGCTGGTACCACCACCACTCCTGCAGCAGCTGTCACCACCACCACTCCTCCAGCAGCTGGTACCACCACCACTCCTGCAGCAGCTGTCACCACCACCACTCCTCCAGCAGCTATCACCACCACCACTCCAGTAGCAGCTGTCACCACCACCACTCCTGCAGCAGCTGTCACTACCACCACTCCTCCAGCAGCTGTCACCACCACCACTCCTCCAGCAGCTGGTATCACCACCACTCCTCCAGCAGCTGTCACCACCACCACTCCTCCAGCAGCTGGTACCACCACCACTCCTGCAGCAGCTGTCACCACCACCACTCCTCCAGCAGCTGGTACCACCACCACTCCTGCAGCAGCTGTCACCACCACCACTCCTCCAGCAGCTGTCACCACCACCACTCCAGTAGCAGCTGTCACCACCACCACTCCTGCAGCTGCTGTTACTATCACCACTCCTCCAGCAGCTGTCACCACCACCACTCCAGTAGCAGCTGTCACCACCACCACTCCTGCAGCAGCTGTCACCACCACCACTCCTGCAGCAGCTGTCACCACCACCACTCCTGCAGCAGCTGTCACCACCACCACTCCTGCAGCAGCTGTCACCACCACCACTCCAGTAGCAGCTGTCACCACCACCACTCCTGCAGCAGCTGTCACCACCACCACTCCAGTAGCAGCTGTCACCACCACCACTCCTGCAGCAGCTGTCACCACCACCACTCCTGCATCAGCTGTCACCACCACCACTCCTGCAGCAGCTGTCACCACCACCACTCCTGCAGCAGCTGTCACCACCACCACTCCTGCATCAGCTGTCACCACCACCACTCCTGCAGCAGCTGTCACCACCACCACTCAGACAGCAGCTGTCACCACCACCAATCCTGCAGCAGCTGGTACCACCACCACTCCTGCAGCAGCTGGTACCACCACCACTCCTGCAGCAGCTGTCACTACCACCACTCCTGCAGCAGCTGGTACCACCACCACCACTCTTGCAGCAGCTGGTACCACCACCACTCCTGCAGCAGCTGTCACCACCACCACTCCTCCAGCAGCTGTCACCACCACCACTCCTGCAGCAGCTGGTACCACCACCACTCCTGCAGCAGCTGGTACCACCACCACTCCTGCAGCAGCTGTCACTACCACCACTCCTGCAGCAGCTGGTACCACCACCACCACTCTTGCAGCAGCTGGTACCACCACCACTCCTGCAGCAGCTGGTACCACCACCACTCCTGCAGCAGCTGTCACTACCACCACTCCTCCAGCAGCTGGTACCACCACCACTCCTGCAGCAGCTGGTACCACCACCACCACTCTTGCAGCAGCTGGTACCACCACCACTCCTGCAGCAGCTGGTACCACCACCACCACTCTTGCAGCAGCTGTCACTACCACAACTCCTGCAGCAGCTGGTACCACCACCACTCCTGTAGCAGCTGGTACCACCACCACCACTCTTGCAGCAGCTGGTACCACCACCACCACTCTTGCAGCAGCTGGTACCACCACCACTCCTGCAGCAGCTGGTACCACCACCACCACTCTTGCAGCAGCTGGTACCACCACCACCACTCCTTCAGCAGCTGGTACCACCACCACTCCTTCAGCAGCTGGTACCACCACCACTCCTGCAGCAGCTGGTACCACCACCACTCCTGTAGCAGCTGGTACCACCACCACCACTCTTGCAGCAGCTGGTACCACCACCACTCCTGCAGCAGCTGTTACCACCACCACTCCTTCAGTAGCTGGTACCACCACCACTCCTGCAGCAGCTGGTACCACCACCACCACTCTTGCAGCAGCTGGTACCACCACCACTCCTGCAGCAGCTGGTACCACCACCACTTCTGCAGCAGCTGGTACCACCACCACCACTCTTGCAGCAGCTGGTACCACCACCACTTCTGCAGCAGCTGGTACCACCACCACCACTCTTGCAGCAGCTGGTACCACCACCACTCCTGCAGCAGCTGGTACCACCACCACTCCTTCAGCAGCTGGTACGACCACCACTCCTGCAGCAGCTGGTACCACCACCACCACTCTTGCAGCAGCTGGTACCACCACCACTCCTGCAGCAGCTGGTACCACCACCACTCCTGCAGCAGCTGGTACCACCACCACCACTCCTGCAGCAGCTGGTACCACCACCACTCCTGTAGCAGCTGGTACCACCACCACCACTCTTGCAGCAGCTGGTACCACCACCACTCCTGTAGCAGCTGGTACCACCACCACCACTCTTGCAGCTGCTGGTACCACCACCACCACTCCTTCAGCAGCTGGTACCACCACCACTCCTGTAGCAGCTGGTACCACCACCACCACTCTTGCAGCAGCTGGTACCACCACCACTCCTGTAGCAGCTGGTACCACCACCACCACTCTTGCAGCAGCTGGTACCACCACCACCACTCCTGCAGCAGCTGGTACCACCACCACTCCTGTAGCAGCTGGTACCACCACCACTCCAGTAGCAGCTGTCACCACCGCAGCTTCGGCAGCAACCACTTCCTCTGCTGTCGCATCACCTGACCCTCCATCTTCTAGTGAAGGAACAATGAGTCTTCAGTTCAGTCTCAACCAGACGTTCACCTCAGATCTTTCCAACACTTCCTCTTCAGGGTTCAAGACTCTGGCTGACAAAGTGACCTCTGAGGTAAGTATCGGGCGATTCCACGCTAGCGTAGGTAGGAAAATATTTCTAGTAGCTCAGATTGTTCTGGCAATTCTCACACAGAAACTTAATTGGGAGGAAAGCTGTTTGACACGGGTTTTGCTTTTGTATGACAAAACATTTTGGGGGGAAAATCGTAGGGCAGCGGTCTAGGGCACTGCATCTCAGTGTTAGAGGCATCACTACAGACCCTGGTTCGATTACAGGCTGTATCACAGTGGTCTAAGGCACTGCGTCTCAGTGTTAGAGGCATCACTACAGACCCTGGTTCGATTACAGGCTGTATCACAGTGGTCTAAGGCACTGCATCTCAGTGTTAGAGGCATCACTACAGACCCTGGTTCGATTACAGGCTGTATCACAGTGGTCTAAGGCACTGCGTCTCAGTGTTAGAGGCATCACTACAGACCCTGGTTCAAATCCTGGATGTATCACAACAGGTCGTGATTGGGAGACCCATAGGGTGGTGCACAATTGGCCCAGCGTCATCCTGGTTAGGGTTTGGCCAGGGGGGGGGGTTAAACCGTCATTGTAAATAAGAATTTGTTCTTAGCTGACTTACCCAGTTAAATAAAGGTTCAATACAATGTAAGTGTCCCTTTTAGACCTGTACATGCCTCCTGTAAAACTCTATATTCAGTTATCCTGTACATGCCTCCTGTAAAACCCTATCTTCAGTTATCCCGTACATGCCTCCTGTAAAACCCTATCATCAGTGAGCTTGTACATGGCTCCTGTAAAACCCTATCATCAGTTATCCTGTACATGCCTCCTGTAAAACCTCATCTTCAGTGAGCCTGTACATGCCTCCTGTAAAACCCTATCATCAGTTATCCTGTACATGCCTCCTGTAAAACCCTATCATCAGTTATCCTGTACATGCCTCCTGTAAATCCCTATCATCAGTTATCTTGTACATGGCTCCTGTAAAACCCTATAATCAGTTATCCTGTACATGGCTCCTGTAAAACCCTAACTTAACTTAACATCAGTGAGCCTGTACATGCCTCCTGTAAAACCCTATCATCAGTTATCTGTACATGCCAAGTCAAAAAGGGTACTATTGAGAGGTCCATTTACTATGAAAGAATGAAACCAAAGCTTCTATTAAGGACCCTGTTTTCATTGAACCGTTGATCATCCTATCTTTCAACGCAGGTGAACAAGGCTTTTGCTAAGACCCCAGGCTTCCGTCGTTCCATTGTCAACTCATTCAGGTAAGGGTATGAATTCTCATTACTGATTGACTAGGTTTCTGTTCTACCTTCTGTTATTTGTACTAATACATTGATGTTAATTACTGCATCGTTGGGTTTAAAGCTTGCAAGAAACTGCATTTCACTGGACTTGTGCACATGACATTAAAACTTGAAAACTTTGACGATGCTGATGATGATGATAATGATTTCTGAGGGTGGTCCATTTTCTCTCCTTCTCCTGAGTAGGAGTGGATCTGTAGTGACCGACATGACCCTCGTGTTCGACAAGCAGTCTTCGGTTCCCAGCTCAAGCAACGCACAGGCAATTCTCACCAGCAGTTCTACCTCCCTGAACATTATACCAGGCAGCGTCAGTGATGGTAAGTATTCATCTCTAGGTGCGGACTGGCCATCTGGCATTTTGGGCAAATGGCCAATGGGCTGGTCCATTTTCAGTCCAGTGGGTCTGTCTAACGTGTTTTTCTGGGCGTAAAAATTATAATTTTCTGGCTAATAATTTAGGAAATCTTTTTGCCAATATGTTAAAAATGCCAGGGCCGAGGCCTACTGGGTGGCGCAGTGGTTAAGGGCGCTGTACTGCAGAGCCAGTTGTGCCACTAGACACTCTGGGTTCGAACCCAGGCTCTGTCGTAACCGAACACGACTGGGAGTTCCGTGGGGCAACGCCTAAAATTGGCCTCTGGGATAGGGAGGGGTTGGCCAGCGACTCCTGTGGCGGGCCGGGGGCAGTGCGTGCTAACCAAGGTTGCACGGTGTTTCCTCTGACACATTGGTGCGGCTGGCTTCCGGGTTGGATGCGCGCTGTGATAAGAAGCAGTGCGGCTTGGTTGGGTTGTGTATTGGAGGACGCATGACTTTCAACCTTTGTCTCTCCCGAGCACGTACGGGAGTTTTAGCGATGAGACAAGATAGTAGCTATAAACAATTGGATACCACAAAAACGGGGTACAAAAATATTAAATGAAATTAAAAAATGCCAGGGCCAATTTCTGGTTCCTGTCCGCCCCTGTTTCACTGTCACCGTACACATCTATACGAGCAAAGTCAACATTTGAACAGAAACATGAAAAGACAATCCACTTTTGTAATTTACTGAACAACATCTCTGTTTTTCCTACTTTTTCAGGGTCATCAACCACATCAGGAAGTGCTCCCCGACCCACTTCCTTCTCTCTGGCTGCCTTGCCTCTCAGTTTGGCTCTGTTAATGGTACAGCTGCTGGCTAGCTAATAGCCTGGGGCATAGCTGCTGTGGCTCTGCTAGCTACTAGGCTAGCTAATAGCCTGGGGCATAGCTGCTGTGGCATTGATTTAACCAATCAACAGTTTCCCAGCTTTCATAGATACAGCCTTAAAGCTAGAATCCTTAGTTGCTACACCCATTTTTTACACCCATTTTTTACTTATAAATTCATTATATGTACCCATTGATTCTAGAAGAATATAACAACCTCATGAGTTTAGCTCAACTGTCGTACCCCATCAGAACCCAAAATATAAGCTTGTTTTACCCCAATGTTTCTAAACAATGCAAACAAACACTGTACAGCTTTAAAACATTATTAAAACTATAATTCTGATATCATGGATGGTCAGTCCTGGCATCCATAGCTCTGTCTATTTTATTTTACGTGGCAAGTCAGTTAAGAACAAATTCTTATTTAAAATGACGGCCTAGGAACAGTAGGTTAACTGCCTTGTAGTGGAGCAGCTCGGGCATTCGATCTTGCCTTTTCGGTTACTAGTCCAACACTCAAACCACTAGGCTACCTGCCACCCCTATGAATTTGAGAGTGGTCACATTTTTATTACCAAAAGCAGAGGCGGGGTGTGAATTTGTTATTGTTTCAATTAAGGATTCTAGCTTTAAGATGAATTACCTGCTTAAGCATGTGACAACACATTTTAACCGTGTTATTTGGCAAAATTATAAATGTATTTTAGGTACATTTCCCTATATTCATACACAAACAAAAACACAGCTAATTGTACTTTTTGATGTCAAGTATGATTTAAGGTGAAATCCTTTAAGAATGCTTATTGTTGTTTTGTTGATATTCATAGTATTATTAGTCGAGGGATTATCTTTTTTTTTACGGATTTGTATTTTTACAAACCAATACTAAAACGTGACAACTTGTAAAGGATATACCTTGTGCTAGATTCCATCTGATCTACTGCTATATGACATCCGAATAGCGGTTGTTTTGACGGTGTCGTAGGTGGAATTGCATTAGAGCTGTCGATTTGGGATGAGGTGGCAGGTAGACTAGTGGTTAGAGTGTAGAGGAGGCAGGTAGCCTAGTGGTTATAGTGTAGAGGAGGCAGGTAGTCTAGTGGTTAGAGTGTAGAGGAGGCAGGTAGCCTAGTGGTTAGAGTGTAGAGGAGGTAGGTAGCCTAGTGGTTAGAGTGTAGAGGAGGTAGGTAGTCTAGTGGTTAGAGTGTAGAGGAGGCAGGTAGTCTAGTGGTTAGAGTGTAGAGGAGGCAGGTAGACTAGTGGTTAGAGTGTAGAGGAGACAGGTAGCCTAGTGGTTAGAGTGTAGAGGAGGCAGGTAGCCTAGTGGTTAGAGTGTAGAGGAGACAGGTAGCCTAGTGGTTAGAGTGTAGGGGAGACAGGTAGCCTAGTGGTTAGAGTGGAGGGGAGGCAGGTAGCCTAGTGGTTAGAGTGGAGGGGAGGCAGGTAGCCTAGTGGTTAGAGTGTAGAGGAGGTAGGTAGTCTAGTGGTTAGACTGTAGAGGAGGCAGGTAGCCTAGTGGTTAGAGTGTAGAGGAGGCAGGTAGCCTAGTGGTTAGAGTGTAGAGGAGGCAGGTAGCCTAGTGGTTAGAGTGTAGAGGAGGCAGGTAGCCTAGTGGTTAGAGCGTCGAGGAGGCAGGTAGCCTAGTGGTTAGAGTGTAGAGGAGGCAGGTAGTCTAGTGGTTAGAGCGTCGAGGCGGCAGGTAGCCTAGTGGTTAGAGTGTAGAGGCGGCAGGTAGCCTAGTGGTTAGAGCGTCGAGGCGGCAGGTAGCCTAGTGGTTAGAGCGTCGAGGCGGCAGGTAGCCTAGTGGTTAGAGTGTAGAGGAGGCAGGTAGCCTAGTGGTTAGAGTGTAGAGGAGACAGGTAGCCTAGTGGTTAGAGTGTAGAGGAGGCAGGTAGCCTAGTGGTTAGAGTGTAGAGGAGGTAGGTAGCCTAGTGGTTAGAGTGTAGAGGAGGCAGGTAGTCTAGTGGTTAGAGCGTCGAGGCGGCAGGTAGCCTAGTGGTTAGAGTGTAGAGGAGGCAGGTAGCCTAGTGGTTAGAGTGTAGAGGAGGCAGGTAGTCTAGTGGTTAGAGCGTCGAGGAGGCAGGTAGCCTAGTGGTTAGAGTGTAGGGGAGGCAGGTAGCCTAGTGGTTAGAGTGTAGAGGAGGCAGGTAGCCTAGTGGTTAGAGTGTAGAGGAGGCAGGTAGCCTAGTGGTTAGAGTGTAGAGGAGGCAGGTAGCCTAGTGGTTAGAGTGTAGAGGAGGCAGGTAGTCTAGTGGTTAGAGCGTAGAGGAGGCAGGTAGCCTAGTGGTTAGAGTGTAGAGGAGGCAGGTAGCCTAGTGGTTAGAGCGTAGAGGAGGCAGGTAGCCTAGTGGTTAGAGTGTAGAGGAGGCAGGTAGTCTAGTGGTTAGAGCGTAGAGGAGGCAGCTAGCCTAGTGGTTAGAGTGTAGAGGAGGTAGGTAGTCTAGTGGTTAGAGCGTAGAGGAGGCAGGTAGTCTAGTGGTTAGAGTGTCGAGGCGGCAGGTAGCCTAGTGGTTAGAGTGTAGAGGAGGCAGGTAGCCTAGTGGTTAGAGTGTAGAGGAGGCAGGTAGTCTAGTGGTTAGAGGAGGCAGGTAGTCTAGTGGTTAGAGTGTAGAGGAGGTAGGTAGTCTAGTGGTTAGAGTGTAGAGGTGGCAGGTAGCCTAGTGGTTAGAGTGTAGAGGAGGCAGGTAGCCTAGTGGTTAGAGTGTAGAGGAGGCAGGTAGTCTAGTGGTTAGAGGAGGCAGGTAGTCTAGTGGTTAGAGTGTAGAGGAGGTAGGTAGCCTAGTGGTTAGAATGTAGAGGTGGCAGGTAGCCTAGTGGTTAGAGTGTAGAGGAGGCAGGTAGCCTAGTGGTTAGAGCATAGAGGCGGCAGGTAGCCTAGTGGTCAGAGCGTCGAGGCGGCAGGTAGCCTAGTGGTTAGAGTGTAGAGGAGGCAGGTAGCCTAGTGGTTAGAGTGTAGAGGAGGCAGGTAGTCTAGTGGTTAGAGGAGGCAGGTAATCTAGTGGTTAGAGTGTAGAGGAGGTAGGTAGCCTAGTGGTTAGAGTGTAGAGGTGGCAGGTAGCCTAGTGGTTAGAGTGTAGAGGAGGCAGGTAGCCTAGTGGTTAGAGCATAGAGGCGGCAGGTAGCCTAGTGGTCAGAGCATAGAGGCGGCAGGTAGCCTAGTGGTTAGAGTGTCGAGGCGGCAGGTAGCCTAGTGGTTAGAGCGTTGGAGTTATAACCGATAGGTTGCTAGATCGAGTCCCCTGAGCTGACAAGATAAACATCTGTCGTTCTTCCCCTGAACAAGTTAACCCGCTGTCATTGGAAAATAAGATTTTGATCCTAAATAAAGAGCTGTCAAAGATACAGAAATCCCATGTAGCCTTGTTACTCAATTAAAGCTACACTCGTTGTGAATCCAGCCAACATGTCAGATTTAAAAATCTGAATAGTTAGTCCTCTGGGTTTTGCCTGCTACATAAGTTCTGTTATACTCACAGACATGATTCAAACAGTTTTAGAAACTTCAGATTGTTTTCTATGCAAATAGATGAATAATATGCATATCTTATATTCTTGGCATGAGTAGCAGGAAGTTGAATTTGGGCACGCTATTTATCTAAAATTGAAAATTATGCCCCCTAGCTTTAAGAGGTTTTAAGATCAATTACACCTCCAACACGTTATTTATTTAACCAGGCTAGTTGAGAACAAGTTGCCAAACAATAGCTGTCGTCTGTCGCTGGTAAACAGCTGATTTGATGGAAGCTAGGCCCTTACTATTATTTAACATTTAACCTCTCACATACATCAATTCATGATGACTTGCACACAGTTTATCCATCTAATTTTTATACTGAAAATAACTAAAAGAAACAAAAACTTACCAATTGTACAGTTTATTTATTTTTTAAATATTTTTACTTGATTATAGTTCCCTCTTTAATTATTAACTGCTGTAACTATATTTACATTTAAATGTGTTATTTTGGGCACATCACTGAAGTGTCAAAGTGACTGAGGGACTAACGGGGACCACTTCAATGTTTTAAAACTGTTGTAGAGCCTCTCCTGGTTTGTACTTATCTTGTTATTATTAAATCTAATATATTATGTAACACTCGTAGAATATAGATTTGTCTTTTTTTTCATTACTGTTTGAATATAATGACATTTTGGGTCGCATGTAATGACATCTCAATATCCTTCTCGGGGTAAATCTCAATAATGTAGTCTAATATCCTTCTAGGGGTACATCTCAATAATCTGGTATGATATCCTTCTAGGGGTACATCTCAATAATCTGGTCTAATATCAGTCTAGGGGTAAATCTCAATAATCTAGTCTAATATCCTTCTAGGGGTACATCTCAATAATCTAGTCTAATATCCTTCTAGGGGTAAATCTCAATAATCTAGTCTCATATCCTTCTAGTGGTACATCTCAACAGTCTAGTTTTGTTTCCTCCCAGCGATGCATCTCAATAGTTGAACTAGAATACCAAATTAAAAATGTCACTTGCAGGTCCATCTGACCTCATCTAGTGGCAGCATTAGTATAACAGACGATACAGACTCACCCCTTGACCACACGAGAGACTGTTGAGACTTACCCCTAGACTACACTAGAGAATAATGAGAATCACACCTTGGCCACACTAGAGACTATTGACACTTACCCCTAGACTTCACTAGAGATTATTATTATTATTGAGACTTACCCCTTGACTACACGAGAGACTATTGAGACTTACCCCTAGACGACACTAGAGAATAATGAAATTCACCCCTTGACTATACTAGAGACCAATGAGACAAACTTCTAGACAAGACTATTGATACTCACCCCTAGAATAAACTAGAGACTGTTGAGACTCACCTCTAGACTATACTAGAGACAATTTAGACTCACCCTCTAGACTAAACTAGAGACTGTTAAGACTCACCCCTTGACTATACTAGAGACCAATGAGACAAACCTCTAGACAAGACTATTGATACTCACCTCTAGACTACACTAGAGACTATTGAGACTCACCTCTATACTTCACTAGAGACTGTTGAGACTCACCCCTAGACTAAACTAGAGACTGTTAAGACTCACCTCTAGACTATACTAGAGACAATTGAGACTCACCTATAGACTACACTAGAGACTATTGAGACTCACCTCTATAGTTCACTAGAGAATGTTGAGACTCACCCCTAGACTAAACTGGAGACTATTGCGACTCACCCCTTGACTGCAATAGAGACTATCGAGACTCACCCCTAGACTACACTAGAGACTATTGAGACTCACCCCTAGACTACACTAGACTATTGAGACTCACCAATATAATACACTAGAGACTATTGAGACTCACCCCTAGACTACACTAGACTATTGAGACTCACCAATAGAATACACTAGAAACTATTGAGACTCACCCCTAGACTACACTAGACTATTGAGACTCACCAATAGAATACACTAGAAACTATTGAGACTCACCCCTAGACTACACTAGACTATTGAGACTCACCAATAGAATACACTAGAGACTATTGAGACTCACCCCTAGATTACACTAGAGACTATTGAGACTCACCCCTAGATTACACTAGAGACTATTGAGACTCACCCCTAGACTAAATCAGAGACTATTGAGACTCACCCCTAGACTACACAAGAATGTTAAGACTCAGCCCTAGACTACACCAGATACTGTTGAGACTCACCCCTAGACTACACTGGAGACTATTGAGACTCACCCCTAGACTACACTAGAGATTATTGACACTCACCTCTATACTTCACTAGAGACTGTTGAGACTCACGGCTAGACTAAACTAGAAACTGTTGAGACTCACCCCTAGACTCTACTAGAGACAATTGAGACTCACCTCTAGACTACACTAGAGACTGTTGAGACTCACCCCTAGACTAAAATGGAGACTATTGCGACTCATCCCTTGACTGCAATAGAGACTATCGAGACTCACCCCTAGACTACACTAGAGACTATTGAGACTCACCCCTAGACTACACTAGACTATTGAGACTCACCAATAGAATACACTAGAGACTATTGAGACTCACCCCTAGACTACACTAGACTATTGAGTCTCACCAATAGAATTCACTAGAGACTATTGAGACTCACCCCTAGACTACACTAGAGACTATTGAGACTCACCCCTAGACTAAACTAGAGAGAGTTGAGACTCACCCCTAGACTACACTAGAGACTATTGAGACTCACCTCTCAACTACACTAGAGAGTGTGAGACTCACCCCTAGAATAAACCAGACTGTTGAGACACCTTTAGACTACACTTTAGACTACTGAGACTCATCCCTAGACTAAACTAGAGACTATTGAGACTCACCCCTAGACTACACTAGAGACTATTACGACTCACCCCTAGACTACACTAGAATGTTAATACTCAGCCCTAGACTACACCAGATACTGTTGAGACTCACCCCTAGACTACACTGGAGACTATTGAGACTCACCCCTAGACTACACTAGAGACTATTGACACTCACCCCTAGACTACACTAGACTATCGAGACTCACCACTAGAGACTATTGAGACTCACCCCTTAACTACACTAGAGACTATTGAGACTCACCCCTTGACTACACTAGAGACTATTGAGACTCACCCCTTAACTACACTAGAGACTATTGAGACTCAACCCTTGACTACACTAGACTATTGAGACTCACCACTAGAGACTATTGAGACTCACCCCTTGACTACACTGAGACTATTGTGACTCACCTTTATGCTACATCAGAGACTGTTGAGACTCACCACTAGAGACTATTGAGACTCACCCCTTGACTACACTGAGACTATTGTGACTCACCTTTATGCTACATCAGAGACTATTGAAACTCACCACTAGAGACTATTGAGACTCACCCCTTGACTACACTGAGACTATTGTGACTCACCTTTATGCTACATCAGAGACTGTTGAGACTCACCCCTAGACTACACTGGAGACAATTGAGATTCACCCCTAGACTACACTGGAGACTATTGAGACTCACTCCTAGACTACACTAGACTATTGAGACTCACCTCTAGACTACACTAGAGACTACTGAGACTCACCCCTAGACTAAACTAGAGACTGTTGAGACTCACCTTTAGACTACACTAGAGACTATTGAGACTCCCATCTCAACTACACTAGAAACTATTGAGACTCCCCCCTAGACTAAACTAGAGACTGTTGAGACTCACCTCTATTCTACACTATATACTATTGAGACTCACCCCTAGACTACACTAGAGCCTGATGAGACTCACCCGTAGACGACACTAGACTATTGAGACTCACCTCTAGACTACATTAGAGACTATTGAGACTTACCTCTAGACTACACTAGAGAAATTTATTTTTTCACCTTTATTTAACCAGGTAGGCTAGTTGAGAACAAGTTCTCATTTGCAACTGCGACCTGGCCAAGATAAAGCATAGCAGTGTGAACAGACAACACAGAGTTACACATGGAGTAAACAATTAACAAGTCAATAACACAGTAGAAAAAAGAGAGTCTATATACTGAGACTCACCTCTAGACTACACTAGAGAATATTGAGACTCACCTCTAGACTACACTAGAGACTATTGAGACTCACCTCTAGACTACACTAGAGACTATTGAGACTCACCCCTAGACTACACTAGAGACTATTGAGACTCACCCCTAGACTACACTAGAGACTATTGAAACTCACCCCTAAGGCTACACTAGAGACTATTGAGACTCACCCCTAGACTACACTAGAGACTATTGAAACTCACCCCTAAGGCTACACTAGAGACGACTGAGACTCACCCCTAGACTACATTAGAGACTATTGAGACTCACCCCTAGACTACACTAGAGACTATTGAACTCACCCCTAGACTACACTAGAGACTATTGAAACTCACCCCTAAGGCTACACTATTGAGAATACACAAGGAGATAAGTGGTGTTTCCCAACCATAGAGTTAGATAGAGGACTCTAGTGCCCATAAAACTGTTTTAGCATGTGCAGCGCCACTGAGGACTTTCACCATTTGGAAGTAGTCAGCTGGGTGTGACTTCCAATGGGTTAGGGAATTATTCCATCTGGGTCATCAGCAGGGATCAGCAAATTCATTATATTTGTGAGCAAACATCCCAAAATTGCAGGTGGCATTAAATCAGCATCCTTGGCTTTATACCTGTTCAGACAACATCCTGCGGGGGGCAGTGTGCTCCCTTTCAGTTTGTTTACCAACTCATTGAAGAAGTTGTAGAAGAAAATGGACTACTTCAAAATTGAGATGCCCTCAATGGGGTTACCATTATTAATAGCGTCGCCATTATGGGACAGATACATTGATGCCCTTGTGGGATGGATACAATGATGCCATTATAGGACAGATACAATGATGCCGTTATGGGACAGATGAAATGATGCTGTTATGGGACAGATACAATGATGCCATTATGGGACAGATACAATGATGCCGTTATGGGACAGATACAATGATGCCATTATGGGACAGATACAATGATGCCGTTATGGGACAGATACAGTGATGCCGTTATGGGACAGATACAATGATGCCATTATGGGACAGATACAATGATGCCGTTATGGGACAGATAATATGATGTTATGGGACAGATACAAAGATGCCGTTATGGGACAGATACAAAGATCCCGTCATGGGACAAATACAATGATCCCGTCATGGGACAGATACAATGATGCCATTAAGGGACAGATACAATGATGCCGTTATGGGACAGATACAATGACACCATTATAGGACAGATACAATTAAGCTATTATGGGACAGTTAATTTGAAACCATTGTGGGACAGATACAGTGATGCAGTAATGGGACAGATACTATGATGCCGTTTTGGGACAGATACAATGATGCCGTTATGGGACAGATAATATGAAACCGTTATGGGACAGATACAATGATGCCTTGTCTATCTATACAATGATGCCATTATGGGACAGATATTATGACGCAGTTATGGGACAGATACAATGATGCCATTATAGGACAGATACAATGATGCCATTATGGGACAGATACAATGATGCCATTATGGGACAGATACCATGATGCCATATGGGACAGATGCAATGATGCCGTTATGGGACAGATACAATGATGCCATTATGGGACATAAGCTAAGAAGAGAGACCAAGGAGCTAGGTGGAGGAGAGAAATTAAACTAGAGTCATCAATAAGTTCAGGAGAGAGACCAAGGAGCTAGGGGAGGAGAGAAATGAAACTAGAGATCAATAAGTTAAGGAGAGAGACCAAGGAGCTAGGGGGAGGAGAGAAATGAAACTAGAGATCAATAAGTTAATTAGAGAGACCAAGGAGCTAGGGGAGGAGAGAAATGGAACTAGAGACGTCAATAAGTTAAGGAGAGATACCAAGGAGCTAGGGGAGGAGAGAGACCAAGGAGCTAGGGGGAGAGAGACCAAGGAGCTAGGGGGAGGAGAGAAATGAAACTAGAGATCAATAAGTTAATTAGAGAGACCAAGGAGCTAGGGGAGGAGAGAAATGAAACTAGAGTCCTCAATAAGTTAAGGAGAGAGACCAAGGAGCTAGGGGAGGAGAGAAATGAAACTAGAGATCAATAAGTTAAGGAGAGAGACCAAGGAGCTAGGGGAGGAGAGAAATGAAACTAGAGTCCTCAATAAGTTAAGGAGAGAGACCAAGGAGCTAGGGGAGGAGAGAAATTAAACTAGAGATCAATAAGTTAAGGAGAGAGACCAAGGAGCTAGGGGAGGAGAGAAATTAAACTAGAGACGTCAAATCAAATCAAATTGTATTTGTCACATACACATAGTTAGCAGATGTTAATGGTCACATACACATAGTTAGCAGATGTTAATGCGAGTGTAGCGAAATGCTTGTGCTTCTAGTTCCGACAATGCAGTAATAACCAACGAGTAATCTAACAATTTCACAACAACTACCTTATACACACAAGTGTAAAGGAATGAATAAGAATATGTACATATAAATACATGGATGAGTGATGGCCGAAGGGCATAGGCAAGATGCAGTAGATGGTATAGAGTACAGTATATACATATGAGATGAGTAATGTAGGGTATGTAAACATTATATAAAGGGGCTTTGTTTAAAGTGGCTAGTGATACATTTATTACATCCAATTTTTAATTATTAAAGTGGATAGAGATTTGAGTCAGTATGTTAGCAGCAGCCACTCAATGTTAGTGGTGGCTGTTTAACAGTCTGATGGCCTTGAGATAGAAGCTGTTTTTCAGTCTCTCGGTCCCAGCTTTGATGCACCTGTACTGACCTCGCCTTCTGGATGATAGCGGGGTGAACAGGCAGTGGCTCGGGTGGTTGTTGTCCTTGATGATCTTTATGGCCTCCACTACTCTCCCGTCGATGTGGATAGCTGTTTCTCTGCTGTTTCCTGAAGTCCACAATCATCTCCTTTGTTTTGTTGACGTTGAGTGTGAGGTTATGTTCCTGACACCATACTCCGAGGGCCCTCACCTCCTCCCTGTAAGCCGTCTCGTCGTTGTTGGTAATCAAGCCTACCACTGTAGTGTCGTCCGCAAACTTGATGATTGAGTTGGAAGACTCAGTGGAGTGGAGATGTTGCTTCCTACCCTCAATAAGCTGAGGAGAGAGAATAATGAGCTAGGGGAGAGAGAACAAGGAGCTAGGGGAGAGAACAAGAAGCTGAGGGGAGAGAACAAGGAGCTGAGGAGAGAGAACAAGGAGCTAGGGGAGAGAGAACAAGGAGCTAGGGAAGAGAGAACAAGGAGCTGAGGGGAGAAAACAAGGAGCTGAGGAGAGAGAACAAGGAGCTAGGGGAGAGAGAACAAGGAGCTAGGGGAGAGAGAACAAGGAGCTAGGGGAGTAAGAACAAGGAGCTAGGGGAGAGAGAACAAGGAGCTAGGGAAGAGAGAACAAGGAGCTGAGAAGAGAGAACATGGAGCTAGGGGAGAGAGAACAAGGAGCTAGGGGAGAGAGAACAAGGAGCTGAGGAGAGAGAACAAGGAGCTAGGGGAGAGAGAACAAGGAGCTATGGGAGAGAGAACAAGGAGCTAGGGGAGAGAGAACAAGGAGCTAGGGGAGAGAGAACAAGGAGCTAGGGGAGTAAGAACAAGGAGCTAGGGGAGAGAGAACAAGGAGCTAGGGGAGAGAGAACAAGGAGCTGGGGAGAAAGAACAAGGAGCTGAGGATTGAGAACAAGGAGCTAGGGGAGAGAGAACAAGGAGCTAGGGGAGAGAGAACAAGGAGCTAGGAGAGTAAGAACAAGGAGCTAGGGGAGTAAGAACAAGGAGCTAGGGGAGAGAGAACAAGGAGCTAGGGAAGAGAGAACAAGGAGCTGAGAAGAGAGAACATGGAGCTAGGGGAGAGAGAACAAGGAGCTAGGGGAGAGAGAACAAGGAGCTAGGAGAGAGAGAACAAGGAGCTGAAGAGAGAGAACAAGGAGCTAGGGGAGAGAGAACAAGGAGCTGAGGAGAGAGAACAAGGAGCTAGGGGAGAGAGAACAAGGAGCTGAGGAGAGAGAACAAGGAGCTAGGGAGAGAGAACAAGGAGCTAGGGGAGAGAGAACAAGGAGCTAGGGGAGAGAGAACAAGGAGCTAGAGGAGAGAGAATAAGGAGCTGAGGAGAGAGAACATGGAGCTAGGGGAGAGAGAACAAGGAGCTAGGGGAGAGAGAACAAGGATCTGAGGAGAGAGAACAAGGAGCTAGGGGAGACAGACATCTAGATATAGTTTATTAGTTGTTGTTATAAATCAGCCCTTCGGCTTCCAACCACCTGTACACCGTATTTATTGATTTGTTTTTCATCTGTATCTGTATTGTTGTTTATCACTGATTTTCTTTTTTGCAAATAAATAACCTTCAATTGAACCTAAATCAGAAGGGAGAGGCAGACCGTTAAAGAGGAGACAGAGAGAGAAGGCCACCAGGGAAGATCTAGAGGAGCAGAAGGGAGAGGCAGACCGTTAAAGAGGAGACAGAGAGAGAAGGCCACCAGGGAAGATCTAGAGGAGCAGAAGGGAGAGGCAGACCGTTAAAGAGGAGACAGAGAGAGAAGGCCACCAGGGAAGATCTAGAGGAGCAGAAGGGAGAGGCAGACCGTTAAAGAGGAGACAGAGAGAGAAGGCCACTAGGGAAGATCTAGAGGAGCAGAAGGGAGAGGCAGACCGTTAAAGAGGAGACAGAGAGAGAAGGCCACCAGGGAAGATCTAGAGGAGCAGAAGGGAGAGGCAGACCGTTAAAGAGGAGACAGAGAGAGAAGGCCACTAGGGAAGATCTAGAGGAGCAGAAGGGAGAGGCAGACCGTTAAAGAGGAGACAGAGAGAGAAGGCCACCAGGGAAGATCTAGAGGAGCAGAAGGGAGAGGCAGACCGTTAAAGAGGAGACAGAGAGAGAAGGCCACCAGGGAAGATCTAGAGGAGCAGAAGGGAGAGGCAGACCGTTAAAGAGGAGACAGAGAGAGAAGGCCACCAGGGAAGATCTAGAGGAGCAGAAGGGAGAGGCAGACCGTTAAAGAGGAGACAGAGAGAGAAGGCCACTAGGGAAGATCTAGAGGAGCAGAAGGGAGAGGCAGACCGTTAAAGAGGAGACAGAGAGAGAAGGCCACTAGGGAAGATCTAGAGGAGCAGAAGGGAGAGGCAGACCGTTAAAGAGGAGACAGAGAGAGAAGGCCACCAGGGAAGATCTAGAGGAGCAGAAGGGAGAGGCAGACCGTTAAAGAGGAGACAGAGAGAGAAGGCCACTAGGGAAGATCTAGAGGAGCAGAAGGGAGAGGCAGACCGTTAAAGAGGAGACAGAGAGAGAAGGCCACTAGGGAAGATCTAGAGGAGCAGAAGGGAGAGGCAGACCGTTAAAGAGGAGACAGAGAGAGAAGGCCACTAGGGAAGATCTAGAGGAGCAGAAGGGAGAGGCAGACCGTTAAAGAGGAGACAGAGAGAGAAGGCCACTAGGAAAGAGGCGGATATAGTAAAGTTTGAATTTTCCTTCATTTTTCCTATTCATTCTCTATGGTAAGTCTCATCAACTACGGGTGTAATATATTCCTGGCCACTGGTTGGTTTTGTGGCGCTGTTTCACTCCACGTTGACCAATTTTTTTTTAGAAAAGGACATTTTCCGTCTGTCTACATACTGTAACGTTAGCTACCTCACAGAGCAAAGAGGGACCAACCGTCACTGAAGACTCACATCTCCGTTATTTAACGGTAGTTATTATAGACCGATCTGGCATTTCACCCATCTGGAAATTACAACTTACAACTGTAATTACTTTTCTTTCATTTTTTTTGGTCCCTGAACAAGGCAGTTAACCCACTGTTCACCCGTAGGCCGTCATCGTTCTGTCCCTGAACAAGGCAGTTAACCCACTGTTCACCCGTAGGCCGTCATCGTTCTGTCCCTGAACAAGGCAGTTAACCCACTGTTCCCCCGTAGGCCGTCATCGTTCTGCTCCCTGAACAAGGCAGTTAACCCACTGTTCCCCAGTAGGCCGTCATCGTTCTGCTCCCTGAACAAGGCAGTTAACCCACTGTTCCCCAGTAGGCCGTCATCGTTCTGCCCCCGGAACAAGGCAGTTAACCCACTGTTCCCCCGTAGGCCGTCATCGTTCTGCTCCCTGAACAAGGCAGTTAACCCACTGTTCCCCAGTAGGCCGTCATCGTTCTGCCCCCGGAACAAGGCAGTTAACCCACTGTTCACCCGTAGGCCGTCATCGTTCTGTCCCTGAACAAGGCAGTTAACCCACTGTTCACCCGTAGGCCGTCATCGTTCTGTCCCTGAACAAGGCAGTTAACCCACTGTTCCCCCGTAGGCCGTCATCGTTCTGCTCCCTGAACAAGGCAGTTAACCCACTGTTCCCCAGTAGGCCGTCATCGTTCTGCCCCCGGAACAAGGCAGTTAACCCACTGTTCACCCGTAGGCCGTCATCGTTCTGTCCCTGAACAAGGCAGTTAACCCACTGTTCCCCCGTAGGTCTTCATCGTTCTGCTCCCTGAACAAGGCAGTTAACCCACTGTTCACCCGTAGGCCGTCATCGTTCTGCCCCCGGAACAAGGCAGTTAACCCACTGTTCCCCCGTAGGTCTTCATCGTTCTGCCCCCGGAACTAGGAAGTTAAGGATGCAGTAGATGATATAGAGTACAGTATATACGTATACATATGAGATGAATAATGTAGGGTATGTAAACATTATATTAGGTAGCATTGTTAAAGTGGCTAGTGATGTATTTTACATCATTTCCCATCAATTCCCATTATTAAAGTGGCTGGAGTTGAGTCAGTGTGTTGGCAGCAGCCACTCAATGTTAGTGATGGCTGTTTAACAGTCTGATGGCCTTGAGATAGAAGCTGTTTTTCAGTCTCTCGGTCCCAGCTTTGATGCACCTGTACTGACCTCGCCTTCTGGATGATAGAGGGGTGAACAGGCAGTGGCTCGGGTGGTTGATGTCCTTGATGATCTTTATGGCCTTCCTGTAACATCGGGTGGTGTAGGTGTCCTGGAGGGCAGGTAGCTTACCCCCGGTGATGCGTTGTGCAGACCTCACCACCCTCTGGAGAGCCTTACGGTTGAGGGCGGAGCAGTTGCCGTACCAGGCGGTGATACAGCCCGCCAGGATGCTCTCGATTGTGCATCTGTAGAAGTTTGTGAGTGCTTTTGGTGACAAGCCGAATTTCTTCAGCCTCCTGAGGTTGAAGAGGCGCTGCTGCGCCTTCTTCACGATGCTGTCTGTGTGAGTGGACCAATTCAGTTTGTCTGTGATGTGTATGCCGAGGAACTTAAAACTTACTACCCTCTCCACTACTGTTCCATCGATGTGGATAGGGGGGTGTTCCCTCTGCTGTTTCCTGAAGTCCACAATCATCTCCTTAGTTTTGTTGACGTTGAGTGTGAGGTTATTTTCCTGACACCACACTCCGAGGGCCCTCACCTCCTCCCTGTAGGCCGTCTCGTCGTTGTTGGTAATCAAGCCTACCACTGTTGTGTCGTCCGCAAACTTGATGATTGAGTTGGAGGCGTGCGTGGCCACGCAGTCATGGGTGAACAGGGAGTACAGGAGAGGGCTCAGAACGCACCCTTGTGGGGCCCCAGTGTTGAGGATCAGCGGGGTGGAGATGTTGTTGCCTACCCTCACCACCTGGGGGCGGCCCGTCAGGAAGTCCAGTACCCAGTTGCACAGGGCGGGGTCGAGACCCAGGGTCTCGAGCTTGATGACAAGCTTGGAGGGTACTATGGTGTTGAATGCCGAGCTGTAGTCGATGAACAGCATTCTCACATAGGTATTCCTCTTGTCCAGATGGGTTAGGGCAGTGTGCAGTGTGGTTGAGATTGCATTGTCTGTGGACCTATTTGGGCGGTAAGCAAATTGGAGTGGGTCTAGGGTGTCAGGTAGGGTGGAGGTGATGTGGTCCTTGACTAGTCTCTCAAAGCACTTCATGATGACGGAAGTGAGTGCTACGGGGCGGTAGTCGTTTCCTAGGGGTGCATGTCAACAGTCTAGTTTGGTCTCCTAGGGGTGCATCTCAATAGTCTAGTTCTGTCTCCTAGAGGTGCATATCAATAGTCAGGTTCTGTCTCCCAGGGGTACATCTCAATAGTCTGGTTTGGTCTCCTAGGGGTGCATCTCAATAGTCTTGTTTGGTATCCGAGGGGTGCATCTCAATAGTTGTTAGGAATTTTATCAATAAATTACTAAACAGTATCCCCATTTTAAATAAAACGGTAACTAAGTAAACTCATACTCTGTTTTATTATATCTGATTAACAATATGAATTCATAAGTGAGGTATTGTGGAGCCTGAAACAGAGGGGTAATTAAATTAAATAAAAACCATTCCAGCCAGGTTGGAGAAGATTGGAAGTGTCGGTGTGGATAGTTCAAATGAAAGATCTTAAGGAAGTAATTGAGATGGAAACTGGTTATGGGGATTCTAACCTATGGTTAGAATGGATTCAGTATGAAGCAGATCAGTAGCGAAAGAAGAATGTTAGGCCTGCGCCTCAGCAGAACCTCAGTTCATAACCATTCCCTTTACATTTGATGGAATTGATACACCTAGGGTAATGGCCTGTATGGTAATGCTATTTAAGGGAGCGGGAATGCCAGGTAATAACAGTTGTATGGATCTGCACAATTTATATCCACATGTTTCTCTGAAATCTAGGCTTCCTCTTTTCACAGAGGCAAGGATAGACTGTTTACTGTTTGATTCGGTATAGTACTTCTGGGAAATATGTGGGGGAAGTCAGTACCTGCAATGGCACAGAGAATGTTACTTCTGATGCGACAAATGAGTGGTTTGGCAGGTTGGTTGAGATCTGGGGATTTCAGTAAGATAAGGAGGCCCAGGGCTGACATCAGGTGGTTGTGTGAGGGAATGACGTTATGGCCGAGTATTACCTGCTAATTGGACAGGGGTATGTGCACTGGTACATTTGGGAATGCCTTTCACACTCAGTAAGATAAGGAGGCCCAGGGCTGACATCAGGTGGTTGTGTGAGGGAATGACGTTATGGCCGAGTATTACCTGCTAATTGGACAGGGGTATGTGCACTGGTACATTTGGGAATGCCTTTCACACTCAGTAAGATAAGGAGGCCCAGGGCTGACATCAGGTGGTTGTGTGAGGGAATGACGTTATGGCCGATTATTACCTGCTAATTGGACAGGGGTATGTGCACTGGTACATCTGGGAATGCCTTTCACACTCATTCAACACCAAGACCTGCAGTTGGCCAAGCGGGAGAAAAGAAGTACTCCGTCTGGGTCTTTTTGTTTGGTTGAGTTGATATTGATAATGGGATTCCACGGGACAGATGAGATCAATGCTGGAAATCAGATCCTGGCAGGATTAGAGTCAAGTATTTTTTGGGTGGTCCACTGTCAATGAGAACGTGGATTGGATCAATTATATCTATTAAAAATCCACAGCGCTTCATCAATTATACCAGAGATGTAATGAATGGCTTGGCAGAATAGAACAGTCTTGGATATGTTCGCTGGCTGAAAAGGGTGGGAGTGTATGGAGGTAGTTTGGTCCCCAATGACACAGCTCCGGATGGATCAGTTACCAATGCCTTGGCTGGTTTACACACCTTAGTTCACGAGTTGGCAGTGAACTCAGGGGTGGATACTTCTCTGGCTAATTGGGTTGACAATGTGTTTGGAAGATGGAAAAATGTAATGATTACTGTGTTTTTGGGCAACCTTCACCTGTGTGAATGTGTTAGTTTTGTGTGGATGTTGTGAGAAAGGTACTCATTTCTAGGATTCTGGATTATTCTATGACAACCGATGGTGATATATGGACCAATCCTAAACTCTGACCAGTGAAATACTAAAATACATGGCTCCGAACCTGATAGAAGAGTCCGGATCCTTTCACTCGCGAGGAGACCATATTTGATGTTTAGGGAATTTAGATGGTTTCTTGTTTCAATGTATAGACAGTTTTTTTTATGAAGATTGTAACGGAAAATCCTGATAAGTAGATTTAAGTTTCTGATTGTGTGTAAATACATGTTTTGATTTGTTTTATTCTAGTATATCATTGATATTGTTTTATTCTAGTATATCATTGATATTGTTTTATTCTAGTATATCATTGATATTGTTTTATTCTAGTATATCATTGATTTGTTTTATTCTAGTATATCATTGATATTGTTTTATTCTAGTATATCATTGATATTGTTTTATTCTAGTATATCATTGATATTGTTTTATTCTAGTTTATCATTGATATTGTTTTATTCTAGTATATCATTGATATTGTTTTATTCTAGTTTATCATTGATATTGTTTTATTCTAGTATATCATTGATATTGTTTTATTCTAGTATATCATTGATATTGTTTTATTCTAGTTTATCATTGATATTGTTTAATTCTAGTATATCATTGATATTGTTTTATTCTAGTTTATCATTGATATTGTTTTATTCTAGTTTATCATTGATATTGTTTTATTCTAGTTTATCATTGATATTGTTTTATTCTAGTTTATCATTGATATTGTTTTATTCTAGTTTATCATTGATATTGTTTTATTCTAGTTTATCATTGATATTGTTTTATTCTAGTATATCATTGATATTGTTTTATTCTAGTTTATCATTGATTTGTTTTATTCTAGTTTATCATTGATATTGTTTTATTCTAGTATATCATTGATATTGTTTTATTCTAGTTTATCATTGATTTGTTTTATTCTAGTTTATCATTGATATTGTTTTATTCTAGTATATCATTGATATTGTTTTATTCTAGTATATCATTGATATTGTTTTATTCTAGTTTATCATTGATATTGTTTTATTCTAGTATATCATTGACGTTTCCATATAGTGTTTACTGATGGTATGAATTGTTTTGTTATTTTAGGGTGGATTGTTAAGAATTTTATGAATAAATGACTAAACAATATCCCCATTTTAAATAGAACTGTGACTAAGTAAACTTATACTCTGTTTTATCATATCTGATTAACAATATGAATTCATAAGTGAGGGATTGTGGAGCCTGAAACAGGGGGGTAATTACATTAAATAATTACCATTCCAGCCAGGTTGGAGAAGATTGGAAGTGTTTTTTTTAAGTAAGCAGAAAGGGTCGTTAACCTATGGTTGAACCGACTCAACTTAGCTCTGGGATGTTCAGATAAGACATTGTGTGTTTTCTTAGGTTTTCCATTAGCTGGAACTGTCTGCTGAAGAGTGATGGATGAAAAACCTTCGGAAGTTATCTCGAATGAACTTTTGAACTGTTGGGACAAAGAATATTTTATGACCTGTGACGTGATATATTGTATATAAACTGTTGTTCGTGGTTACATGGCAGCGCGCTCTGAGAATAAATACTATTATCTATTTTTGATAAGACTGGTCTCTGTCTATTTTATGCAAATAAGAATCTTACAAATTCTCATTAAATAGAATAAGTGAATTCAATTAATGAAAACATATTGGAATAATGAAATTATAAGCACACTATTGAGATGTACCCCTAGAAGGATATTAGACTAGATTATTGAGATGTACCCCTAGAAGAATATTAGACTAGATTATTGAGATTTACCCCTAGAAGGAGATTAGACCACATTATTGAGATGTACCCCTAGAAGGATATTGAGATGTCATTACATTTGACCCAAAATGTCATTATATTCAACCAGTAATGAAAAAAAAAGACAAATCTATATTCTACGAGTGTTACATAATATATTAGATTTAATAATAACAAGACAAGTACAAACCAGGAGAGGCTCTACAACAGTTTTAAAACATTGAAGTGGTCCACATTTTCAGTGATATGCCCAAAATCACTCAAAGTAAATATCATCCCGGTCTTGATGAATTTGAATTGTAAATACATCAGTTAATATTTTTAAATGTTTTATTTGATCATATTTCATATTTCATATTGATCAAGTTTTTAAAAAGCAAACAAATTGTGGAAAGTTTTTGTAATTTTTTCAGGTTTTTTATTATTTTTTAAATTCACTGATAAAGCAAGTTGCTTTGTACCTGGTGCAAATTAATAATTTACATAATTCATTTTAGTCTGTTATATGGTTAAGTGTTAAATATTAGTAATTTGAAAGATAAGGGCCTCGCTTCAATCAAATCAGTTCTGACCACACATGCATATCCTGGTCGGAGGGGTCACTGCATTGGAGCTGTCCAATCGGTGAGCAGCTGCTCTTGATCACTGTCACGAAGCCACACCCACTGGCATTAGAAGTTCAGAACGAGGAAGTGGTATGGAAATAATAACTCTCAAATTGAATTTGTGCTTTAAGCAGCTAATGCATCTTAAAGTTAGAGTCCTTATTAACTGAAATAATAACAAATTAACACCTGCTCTATGTTTTTTTTGGTAATAAAAATGTGACCACTCTCAAATTCATAGACAGAGCTATGGATGCCAGGACTGACCATCCATAATATCAGAATAATAGTTTTAATCATGGTTTGAAGCTGTACAGTGTTTGTTTGCATTGTTTAGAAACATTGGGGTAAAACAAGCTTATATTTTGGGTTCTGATGGGGTACGACAGTTGAGCTAAACTCATGAGGTATTCATATGTTATATTCTTCTAGAATCAATGGGTACATATCATTAATTTATAAGTAAAAAAATGGGTGTAGCAACTAAGGATTCTAGCTTTAAGGCTGTATCTATGAGAAACTGTAGATTGGTTAAACCTCATCAGCCACATCAGCTATGCCTCAGGCTATTGGTTAGCCAGCAGCTAGCAGAGCCACAGCAGCTATGTCCCAGGCTATTAGCTAGCCTAGTAGCTAGCAGAGCCACAGCAGCTATGTCCCAGGCTATTAGCTAGCCTAGTAGCTAGCAGAGCCACAGCAGCTATGCCCCAGGCTATTAGCTAGCCAGCAGCTGTACCATTAACAGAGCCAAACTGAGAGGCAAGGCAGCCAGAGAGAAGGAAGTGGGTCGGGGAGCACTTCCTGATGTGGTTGATGACCCTGAAAAAGTAGGAAAAACAGAGATATTGTTCAGTAAATTACAAAAGTGGATTGTCTTTTCATGTTTCTGTTCAAATGTTGACTTTGCTCGTATAGATGTGTACGGTGACAGTGAAACAGGGGCGGACTGGGACCAGAAATCGTCCCTGACATTTCTAACACATTGGCAAATTTTTTGCCCCAAATTATTAGCCAGATAATTATAACGTTTTGCCCCCAAAAAACCCACATTAGACAGGCCCACTGGGCTGAAAATGGACCAGCCCATCTGGGCATTTGCCCGAAATGCCAGATGGCCAATCCACACCTGGCGGTGAATACCTACCAAAAATGATGCTGCCTGATAGAATGTTCAGGGAGGTGGAACTGTTGGTGAAAGTTACTTGTGCGTTGCTTGAGCTGGGAACCGAAGTTTGGTTGTCGAACACGAGGGTCATGTCGGTAACTACAGATCCACTCCTACTCAGGAGAAGGAGAGAAAATGGACAACCCTCAGAAATCATTATCATCATCATCAGCATCGTCAAAGTTTTCAAGTTTTAATGTCATGTGCACAAGTCCAGTGAAATGCCTTTTCTTGCAAGATTTAAACCCAACGATGCAGTAATCAACATCAATGTAGTAGCGCAAATAACAGAAGGTAGAACAGAAACCTAGTCAATCAGTAATGAGAATTCATACCCTTACCTGAATGAGTTGACAATGGAACGACGGAAGCCTGGGGTCTGAGCAAAAACCTTTTTCACCTGCGTTGAAAGATAGGATGATCAACGGTTCAATGAAAACAGGGTCCTTGACGGCATTAATAGAAGCTTTGGATTTAATTGTCTTTCATAGTAAATAGACCTCTCTATAGTACCCTTTTTGACTTGGCATGTACAGGCTTACTGATAATAGGGTTTAACAGGAGGCATGTACAGGATAACTGATGATAGGGTTTTACAGGAGGCATGTACAGGATAACTGATGATAGGGTTTTACAGGAGGCATGTACAGGCTCACTGATGATAGGGTTTTACAGGAGGCATGTACAGGATAACTGATGATAAGGTTTTACAGGAGGCATGTACAGGATAACTGATGATAGGGTTTTACAGGAGGCATGTACAGGCTCACTGATGATAGGGTTTTACAGGAGGCATGTACAGGATAACTGATGATAGGGTTTTACAGGAGGGATGTACAGGATAACTGATGATAGGGTTTTACAGGAGCCATGTACAAGATAACTGATGATAGGGTTTTACAGGAGGCATGTACAAGATAACTGATGATAGGGTTTTACAGGAGGCATGTACAGGATAACTGATGATAGGGTTTTACAGGAGGGATGTACAGGATAACTGATGATAGGGTTTTACAGGAGGCATGTACAGGATAACTGATGATAGGGTTTTACAGGAGGGATGTACAGGTCTAAAAGGGACACTTACATTTACAGTTGGGCAAAAAAGTATTTAGTCAGCCACCAATTGTGCAAGTTCTCCCACTTAAAAAGATGAGAGAGGCCTGTAATTTTCATCATAGGTACACTACAACTATGACAGACAAAATTAGATTTTTTTTCTCCAGAAAATCACATTGTAGGATTTTTAATTCTTATTTACAATGACGGTCTACCCCCCCCCCCCCCCCCCGGCCAAACCCTAACCAGGATGACGCTGGGCCAATTGTGCACCACCCTATGGGACTCCCAATAACGACCTGTTGTGATAAAGCCTGGAATCGAACCATGGTCTCTAGTGATGCCTCTAGCACTGAGATGCAGTGCCTTAGACCGCTGTGATACAGCCAGGAATCGAACCAGGGTCTGTAGTGACACCTCTAGCACTGAGATGCAGGTCTATAAAGGGCTGACATTACATCCTGGTAAATGGTTTGTGATACAAAAGTAAACAGCCTCCCATTGAAGTTTCTGTGTGAAAATCTGAGCTACCAGAAATATTTTCCTACCTACGCTGGTGTGGAATCGCCCGATACTTACCTCAGAGGTCACTTTGTCAGCCAGAGTCTTGAACCCTGAAGAGGAAGTGTTGGAAAGATCTGAGGTGAACGTCTGGTTGAGACGGAACTGAAGACTCATTGTTCCTTCACTAGAAGATGGAGGGTCAGGTGATGCGACAGCAGAGGAAGTGGTTGCTGCCGAAGCTGCGGTGGTGACAGCTGCTACTGGAGTGGTGGTGGTGACAGCTGCTGCAGGAGTGGTGGTGGTGACAGCTGCTACAGGAGTGGTGGTGGTGAAAGCTGCTGCAGGAGTGGTGGTGGTGGTACCAGCTGCTGCAGGAGTGGCGGTGGTGACAGCTGCTGCAGGAGTGGTGGTGGTGACAGCTGCTGCAGGAGTGGTGGTGGTGACAGCTGCTGAAGGAGTGGTGGTGGTGACAGCTACTAAAGGAGTGGTGGTGGTGACAGCTGCTGCAGGAGTGGTGGTGGTACCACCTGCTGCAGGAGTGGTGGTGGTGACAGCTGCTGCAGGAGTGGTGGTGGTGACAGCTGCTGGAGGAGTGGTGGTGGTGACAGCTGCTGCAGGAGTGGTGGTGGTGACAGCTGCTGCAGGAGTGGTGGTGGTGACAGCTGCTGCAGGAGTGGTGGTGGTGACAGCTGCTGCAGGAGTGGTGGTGGTGACAGCTGCTGCAGGAGTGGTGGTGGTGACAGCTGCTGCTGGACTGGTGGTGGTGACAGCTGCTGCAGGAGTGGTGGTGGTGACAGCTGCTGCAGGAGTGGCGGTGGTGACAGCTGCTGCAGGAGTGGTGGTGGTGACAGCTGCTGAAGGAGTGGTGGTGGTGACAGCTGCTGCAGGAGTGGTGGTGGTGACAGCTGCTGCAGGAATGGTGGTGGTGACAGCTGCTGAAGGAGTGGTGGTGGTGACAGCTGCTACTGGAGTGGTGGTGGTGACAGCTGCTACTGGAGTGGTGGTGGTGACTGCTGCTGCAGGACTGGTGGTGGTGACAGCTGCTGCAGGAGTGGTGGTGGTGACAGCTGCTGAAGGAGTGGTGGTGGTGACAGCTGCTGCAGGGGCGGTGGTGGTGACAGCTGCTGCAGGAGTGGTGGTGGTGACAGCTGCTGAAGGAGTGGTGGTAGTGACAGCTGCTGCAGGAGTGGTGGTGGTGACAGCTGCTGCAGGAGTGGTGGTGACAGCTGCTGCAGGAGTGGTGGTGGTACCAGCTGCTGGAGGAGTGTTGGTGGTACCAGCTGCTGCAGGAGTGGTGGTGGTACCAGCTGCTGCAGGAGTGGTGGTGACAGCTGCTGCAGGAATGGTGGTGGTACCAGCTGCTGCAGGAGTGGTGGTGACAGCTGCTGCAGGAGTGGTGGTGGTACCAGCTGCTGCAGGAGTGGTGGTGGTACCAGCTGCTGCAGGAATGGTGGTGACAGCTGCTGCAGGAGTGGTGGTGGCACCAGCTGCTGCAGGAGTGGTGGTGACAGCTGCTGCAGGAGTGGTGGTGGTACCAGCTGCTGGAGGAGTGGTGGTGGTTCCAGCTGCTGGAGGAGTGGTGGTGGTGACAGCTGCTGGAGGAGTGTTGGTGGTGACAGCTGCTGAAGTGGTGGTGGTGGTAACAGCTGCTGCAGGAGTGGTGGTGGTGACAGCTGCTGAAGGAGTGGTGGTGGTAACAGCTGCTGGAGTGGTGGTGGTGGTACCAGCTGCTGGAGTGGTGGTGGTGGTACCAGCTGCTGCAGGAGTGGTGGTGGTGACAGCTGCTGCAGGAGTGGTGGTGGTACCAGCTGCTGGAGGAGTGGTGGTGGTGGTGACAGCTGCTGCAGGAGTGGGGGTGGTGACAGCTGCTGGAGGAGTGGTGGTGGTACCAGCTGCTGGAGGAGTGGTGGTGGTGACAGCTGCTGGAGGAGTGGTGGTGGTGACAGCTGCTGGAGGAGTGGTGGTGTTACCAGCTGCTGGAGGAGTGGTGGTGGTACCAGCTGCTGGAGGAGTGGTGGTGGGGACAGCTGCTGCAGGAGTGGTGGCGGTACCAGCTGCTGGAGGAGTGGTGGTGGTGACAGCTGCTGGAGGAGTGGTGGTGGTGACAGCTGCTGGAGGAGTGGTGGTGTTACCAGCTGCTGGAGGAGTGGTGGTGGTACCAGCTGCTGGAGGAGTGGTGGTGGGGACAGCTGCTGCAGGAGTGGTGGCGGTACCAGCTGCTGTCTGAGTGGAGGTGGTGACAGCTGCTGTCTGAGTGGAGGTGGTGACAGCTGCTGCCGGATTGGTGTTGGTGACAGCTGCTGTCTGAGTGGAGGTGGTGACAGCTGCTGTCTGAGTGGAGGTGGGGACAGCTGCTGTCTGAGTGGAGATGGTGACAGCTGCTGTCTGAGTGGAGGTGGGGACAGCTGCTGTCTGAGTGGAGGTGGTGACAGCTGCTGCCGGATTGGTGGTGGTGAAAGCTGCTGTCTGAGTGGAGGTGGGGACAGCTGCTGTCTGAGTGGAGGTGGGGACAGCTGCTGCCGAATTGGTGGTGGTGAAAGCTGCTGAAGTGGTGGTGGTGGTAACAGCTGCTGCAGGAGTGGTGGTGGTGACAGCTGCTGAAGGAGTGGTGGTGGTGACAGCTGCTGGAGTGGTGGTGGTGGTACCAGCTGCTGGAGTGGTGGTGGTGGTACCAGCTGCTGCAGGAGTGGTGGTGGTGACAGCTGCTGCAGGAGTGGTGGTGGTACCAGCTGCTGGAGGAGTGGTGGTGGTGGTGACAGCTGCTGCAGGAGTGGGGGTGGTGACAGCTGCTGTCTGAGTGGAGGTGGTGACAGCTGTTGTCTGAGTGGAGGTGGTGACAGCTGCTGTCTGAGTGGAGGTGGGGACAACTGCTGTCTGAGTGGAGGTGGTGACAACTGCTGTCTGAGTGGTGGTGGTGACAGCTGCTGTCTGAGTGGAGGTGGGGACAACTGCTGTCTGAGTGGTGGAGGTGGTGACAGCTGCTGTCTGAGTGGAGGTGGGGACATTTGCTGTCTGAGTGGAGGTGGTGACAGCTGCTGTCTGAGGGTTGGTGGTGACAGCGTCTGCCTGAGGGTTGGTGGTGACAGCGTCTGCCTGAGTGTTGGTGGTGACAGCTTCTGCCTGAGGGTTGGTGGTGACAGCTTCTGCCTGAGGGTTGGTGGTGACAGCTGGTTCCGGAGCTGCAGTGGTGACTGCTTCCGGAGTTGCCTTGGTGACACCTGCTGTCGGAGCTGCTGTGCTGAAAGCTGTTGCTGGAGAATTGATGGCGATAGCTGCTGCCATTGTTGCGTTGGTGGTGACAGCTGCTGCCGGAGCTGCTGTGGTGACTGCTGCCGGTGTTGCCATGGTGACAACTGCTGTCAGAGATGCGGTGGTGACAGCTGTTGCTGGATAAGGGATGGTGATAGCTTCTGCTGTAACTGCGTTGGTGAGAGGTGCTGTCTGAGTGGAGGTAGTGACAGCTGCTGTCTGAGTGGAGGTGAGGACAGCTGCTGTCTGAGTGGAGGTGGGGACAGCTGCTGTCTGAGTGTAGGTGGGGACAGCTGCTGTCTGAGTGGAGGTGGGGACAGATGCTGTCTGAGTGGTGGTGGTGACAGCTGCTGTCTGAGTGGTGGTGGTGACAGCTGCTGTCTGAGTGGAGGTGGGGACAGCTGCTGTCTGAGTGGAGGTGGTGACAGCTGCTGTCTGAGTGGAAGTGGTGACAGCTGCTGTCTGAGTGGAGGTGGTGACAGCTGCTGTCTGAGTGGAGGTGGGGACAGATGCTGTCTGAGTGGAGGTGGGGACAGATGCTGTCTGAGTGGTGGTGGTGACAGCTGCTGACAGAGAGGTGGTGTTGACAGCTTCTGCCTGAGGGTTGGTGGTGACAGCTTCTGCCTGAGGGTTGGTGGTGACAGCTGTTGCCGGAGCTGCGTTGGTGGTGACAGCTGCTGTCTGAGAGGTGGTGGTGACAGCTGCTGTCTGAGAGGTGGTGGTGACAGCTGCTGTCTGAGAGGTGGTGGTGACAGCTGCTGACAGAGAGGTGGTGACAGCTGCTGTCTGAGAGGTGGTGGTGACAGCTGTTGCCGGAGCTGCGTTGGTGGTGACAGTTGCTGACAGAGAGGTGGTGGTGACAGCTGCTGACAGAGAGGTGGTGTTGACAGCTGTTGCCGGAGCTGCGTTGGTGGTGAAAGCTGTCGCTGGAGAGGTGGTGTTGAATGCTGTTGCCGGAGCTGCGTTGGTGGTGACAGCTGCTGACAGAGAGGTGGTGGTGACAGCTGCTGACAGAGAGGTGGTGTTGACAGCTGTTGCCGGAACTGCATTCGTGGTGACAGCTGCTGACAGAGAGGTGTTGACAGCTGTTGCCAGAACTGCGTTGTTGACTGCTGCCGGTGGTGCCATGATGACACCTGCTGTCGATGCTGCTGTTGCGAATGCTGTTGGTTGAGCTGTGGTGGTGGTGACAGCTGCTGACAGAGAAGTGGTGGTGACAGCTGCTGACAGAGAGGTGGTGTTGACAGCTGTTGCTGGAGTGGTGGTGGTGACAGCTGCTGTCTGAGTGGAGGTGGGGACAGCTGCTGTCTGAGTGGAGGTGGTGACAGCTGCTGTCTGAGTGGAGGTGGTGACAGCTGCTGTCTGAGTGGAGGTGGGGACAGCTGCTGTCTGAGTGGAGGTGGTGACAGCTGCTGTCTGATTGGTGGTGGTGACAGCTGCTGTCTGAGTGGAGGTGGGGACAGCTGCTGACAGCGAGGTGGTGTTGACAGCTGTTGCTGGAGTGGTGGTGGTGACAGCTGCTGTCTGAGTGGAGGTGGGGACAGCTGCTGTCTGAGTGGAGGTGGTGACAGCTGCTGTCTGATTGGTGGTGGTGACAGCTGCTGTCTGAGTGGAGGTGGGGACAGCTGCAGTCTGAGTGGAGGTGGGGACAGCTGCTGTCTGAGTGGTGGTGGTGACATCTGCTTTCTGAGTGGAGGTGGGGACAGCTGCTGACAGCGAGGTGGTGTTGACAGCTGTTGCTGGAGTGGTGGTGGTGACAGCTGCTGTCTGAGTGGAGGTGGGGACAGCTGCTGTCTGAGTGGAGGTGGTGACAGCTGCTGTCTGATTGGTGGTGGTGACAGCTGCTGTCTGAGTGGAGGTGGGGACAGCTGCAGTCTGAGTGGAGGTGGGGACAGCTGCTGTCTGAGTGGTGGTGGTGACAGCTGCTGTCTGAGTGGAGGTGGGGACAGCTGCTGTCTGAGTGGAGGTGGTGACAGCTGCTGTCTGAGTGGAGGTGGGGACAGCTGCTGTCTGAGTGGAGGTGGTGACAGCTGCTGTCTGAGTGGAGGTGGTGACAGCTGCTGTCTGAGTTGTGGTGGTGACAGCAGCTGTCTGAGTGGAGGTGGTGACATCTGCTGTCTGAGTGGAGGTGGTGACAGCTGCTGTCTGAGTGGTGGTGGTGACAGCTGCTGCAGGATTGGTGGTGGTGAAAGCTGCTGTCTGAGTGGAGGTGGTGACAGCTGCTGTCTGAGTGGAGGTGGTGACAGCTTCTGCCTGAGTGGAGGTGGTGACAGCTGCTGTCAGATTGGTGGTGGTGACAGCTTCTGCCTGAGTGGAGGTGGTGACAGCTGCTGTCAGATTGGTGGTGGTGACAGCTTCTGCCTGAGTGGAGGTGGTGACAGCTGCTGTCAGATTGGTGGTGGTGACAGCTTCTGCCTGAGTGGAGGTGGTGACAGCTGCTGTCTGAGCGGTGGTGGTGACAGCTGCTGCAGGATTGGTGGTGGTGACAGCTGCTGTCTGAGTGGTGGAGGTGGGGACAGCTGCTGTCTGAGTGGAGCTGGTGACAGCTGCTGTCTGAGTGAAGGTGGTGACAGCTGCTGTCTGAGGGTTGGTGGTGACAGCGTCTGCCTGAGGGTTGGTGGTGACAGCGTCTGCCTGAGGGTCGGTGGTGACAGCTTCTGCCTGAGGGTTGGTGGTGACAGCTTCTGCCTGAGGGTTGGTGGTGACAGCTTCTGCCTGAGTGGAGGTGGTGACAGCTGCTGTCTGAGGGTTGGTGGTGACAGCTTCTGCCTGAGTGGAGGTGGTGACAGCTGCTGTCTGAGCGGTGGTGGTGACAGCTCCTGCCAGATTGGTGGTGGTGACAGCTGCTGTCTGAGAGGTGGTGGGGACAGCTTCTGCCTGAGTGGAGGTGGTGACAGCTGCTGTCAGATTGGTGGTGGTGACAGCTTCTGCCTGAGTGGAGGTGGTGACAGCTGCTGTCTGAGCGGTGGTGGTGACAGCTGCTGCAGGATTGGTGGTGGTGACAGCTGCTGTCTGAGTGGTGGAGGTGGGGACAGCTGCTGTCTGAGTGGAGCTGGTGACAGCTGCTGTCTGAGTGAAGGTGGTGACAGCTGCTGTCTGAGGGTTGGTGGTGACAGCGTCTGCCTGAGGGTTGGTGGTGACAGCGTCTGCCTGAGGGTTGGTGGTGACAGCTTCTGCCTGAGGGTTGGTGGTGACAGCTTCTGCCTGAGGGTTGGTGGTGACAGCTTCTGCCTGAGTGGAGGTGGTGACAGCTTCTGCCTGAGGGTTGGTGGTGACAGCTTCTGCCTGAGGGTTGGTGGTGACAGCTCCTGCCTGAGGGTTGGTGGTGACAGCTTCTGCCTGAGGGTTGGTGGTGACAGCTGGTTCCGGAGCTGCAGTGGTGACTGCTGCCGGAGTTGGCTTGGTGACACCTGCTGTCGGAGCTGCTGTGGTGAATGCTGTTGCCGTAGCTGCATTGGTGGTGACAGCTGCTGACAGAGAGGTGGTGTTGACAGCTGCTGTCTGAGTGGAGGTGTTGACAGCTGCTGTCTGAGTGAAGGTGGGGACAGCTGCTGTCTGAGTGGTGGAGGTGGGGACAGCTGCTGTCTGAGTGGAGGTGGGGACACCTTCTGTTTGAATGGTGGAGGTGGTGACAGCTGCTGTCTGAGTGGAGGTGGGGACAGCTGCTGTCTGAGTGGAGGTGGTGACAGTTGCTGTCTGAGTGGAGGTGGTGACAGCTGCTGTCTGAGTGGAGGTGGGGACATCTGCTGTCTGATTGGAGGTGGTGACAGCTGCTGCAGGAGCGGCTGTTGTGGCTGATATTGTCCAGACTAGTCCAGTAAGAAAACAATTTAGAATAATTTAAGACAATAAAACATTCCACTCCACTATTTACAGTATCTATCACCTCTTATACCATGTACAACACCTAGATCCACTATATGCAGTATATATCACCCATTATACAACACCTAGATCCACTATATACAGTATCTATCACCCATTATACCATGTACAACACATAGATCCACTATATACAGTATCTATCACCCCTTATACAACACCTAGATCCACTATATACAGTATCTATCACCCCTTATACCATGTACAACACCTAGATCCACTATATACAGTATCTATCACCCCTTATACACTATACAACACCTAGATCCACTATATACAGTATCTATCACCCCTTATACAACACCTAGATCCACTATATACAGTATCTATCACCCCTTATACACTATACAACACCTAGATCCACTATATACAGTATCTATCACCCCTTATACAACACCTAGATCCACTATATACAGTATCTATCACCCCTTATACAACACCTAGATCCACTATATACAGTATCTATCACCCCTTATACCATGTACAACACCTAGATCCACTATATACAGTATCTATCACCCCTTATACAACACCTAGATCCACTATATACAGTATCTATCCCCCCTTATACACTGTACAACACCTAGATCCACTATATACAGTATCTTTCACCCCTTATACACTGTACAACACCTAGATCCACTATATACAGTATCTATCACCCCTTATACAACACCTAGATCCACTATATACAGTATCTATCACCCCTTATACAACACCTAGATCCACTATATACAGTATCTATCACCCCTTATACAACACCTAGATCCACTATATACAGTATCTATCACTCATTATACAACACCTAGATCCACTATATACAGTATCTATCACCCCTTATACACTGTACAACACCTAGATCCACTATATACAGTATCTATCACCCATTATACAACACCTAGATCCACTATATACAGTATCTATAACTCCTTATACAACACCTAGATCCACTATATATAGTATCTATCACCCCTTATACAACACCTAGATCCACTATATACAGTATCTATCACCCCTTATACAACACCTAGATCCTCTATATACAGTATCTATCACCCCTTATACAACACCTAGATCCACTATATACAGTATCTATCACCCCTTATACAACACCTAGATCCACTATATACAGTATCTATCCCCCCTTATACACTGTACAACACATAGATCCACTATATACAGTATCTATCACCCCTTATACAACACCTAGATCCACTATATACAGTATCTATCACCCCTTATACACTGTACAACACCTAGATCCACTATATACAGTATCTATCACCCCTTATACAACACCTAGATCCACTATATACAGTATCTATCACCCCTTATACAACACCTAGATCCACTATATACAGTATCTATCACCCCTTATACAACACCTAGATCCACTATATACAGTATCTATCACTCATTATACAACACCTAGATCCACTATATATAGTATCTATCACTCCTTATTCAACACCTAGATCCACTATATACAGTATCTGTCACCCCTTATACAACACCTAGATCCACTATATACAGTATCTATCACCCATTATACAACACCTAGATCCACTATATACAGTATCTATCATCTCTTATACAACACCTAGATCCACTATATACAGTATCTATCACCCCTTATACAACACCTAGATCCACTATATACAGTATCTATCACCCCTTATACAACACCTAGATCCACTATATACAGTATCTATCACTCATTATACAACACCTAGATCCACTATATATAGTATCTATCACTCCTTATTCAACACCTAGATCCACTATATACAGTATCTATCACCCCTTATACAACACCTAGATCCACTATATACAGTATCTATCATCTCTTATACAACACCTAGATCCACTATATACAGTATCTATCACCCCTTATACAACACCTAGATCCACTATATACAGTATCTATCACCCCTTATACAACACCTAGATCCACTATATACAGTATCTATCATCTCTTATACAACACCTAGATCCACTATATACAGTATCTATCACCCATTATACACTGTACAACACCTAGATCCACTATATACAGTATCTATCACCCCTTATACTCTGTACAACACCTAGATCCACTATATACAGTATCTATCACTCCTTATACAACACCTAGATCCACTATATACAGTATCTATCACCCCTTATACAATACCTAGATCCACTATATACAGTATCTATCACCCCTTATACAACACCTAGATCCACTATATACAGTATCTATCACCCCTTATACTCTGTACAACACCTAGATCCACTATATACAGTATCTATCACCCCTTATACAACACCTAGATCCACTATATACAGTATCTATCACCCCTTATACAACACCTAGATCCACTATATACAGTATCTCTCACCCATTATACAACACCTAGATCCACTATATACAGTATCTATCACCCCTTATACAACACCTAGATCCACTATATACAGTATCTCTCACCCATTATACAACACCTAGATCCACTATATACAGTATCTATCACCCCTTATACAACACCTAGATCCACTATATACAGTATCTATCACCCCTTATACAACACCTAGATCCACTATATGCAGTATATATCACCCCTTATACAACAACTAGATCCACTATATACAGTATCTATCACCCCTTATACAGTGTACAACACCTAGATCCACTATATACAGTATCTATCACCCCTTATACCATGTACAACACCTAGATCCACTATATACAGTATCTATCACCCATTATACCATGTACAACACCTAGATCCACTATATACAGTATCTATCACCCATTATACCATGTACAACACCTAGATCCACTATATACAGTATCTATCACTCCTTATACAACACCTAGATCCACTATATACAGTATCAATCACCCCTTATACAACACCTAGATCCACTATATACAGTATCTATCACCCCTTATACCATGTACAACACCTAGATCCACTATATACAGTATCTATCACCTCTTATACCATGTACAACACCTAGATCCACTATATACAGTATCTATCACCTCTTATACCATGTACAACACCTATATCTACTATATACAGTATCTATCACCCCTTATACAACACCTAGATCCACTATATACAGTATCTATCACCCATTATACAACACCTAGATCCACTATATACAGTATCTATCACCCCTTATACCATGTACAACACCTAGATCCACTATATACAGTATCTATCACCCATTATACCATGTACAACACCTAGATCCACTATATACAGTATCTATCACCCATTATACCATGTACAACACCTAGATCCACTATATACAGTATCTATCACTCCTTATACAACACCTAGATCCACTATATACAGTATCAATCACCCATTATACCATGTACAACACCTATATCTACTATATACAGTATCTATCCCCCCTTATACAACACCTAGATCCACTATATACAGTATCTATCACCCCTTATTCAACACCTAGATCCACTATATACAGTATCTATCACCCCTTATACAACACCTAGATCCACTATATACAGTATCTATCACCCCTTATTCAACACCTAGATCCACTATATACAGTATCTATCACTCCTTTTACAACACCTAGATCCACTATATACAGTATCTATCACCCATTATACAACACCTAGATCCACTATATATAGTATCTATCACTCCTTATACAACACCTAGATCCACTATATATAGTATCTATCACCCATTATACAACACCTAGATCCACTATATACAGTATCTATCACCCCTTATACACTATACAACACCTAGATCCACTATATACAGTATCTATCACCCCTTATACAACACCTAGATCCACTATATACAGTATCTATCACCCATTATACAACACCTAGATCCACTATATACAGTATCTATCACCCCTTATACACTATACAACACCTAGATCCACTATATACAGTATCTATCACCCCTTATACAACACATAGATCCACTATATACAGTATCTATCACTCCTTATACAACACCTAGATCCACTATATATAGTATCTATCACCCCTTATACAACACCTAGATCCACTATATACAGTATCTATCACCCCTTATACTCTGTACAACACCTAGATCCACTATATACAGTATCTATCACCCCTTATACAACACCTAGATCCACTATATACAGTATCTATCACCCCTTATACTCTGTACAACACCTAGATCCACTATATACAGTATCTATCACCCCTTATACAACACCTAGATCCACTATATACAGTATCTATCACCCCTTATACAACACCTAGATCCACTATATACAGTATCTCTCACCCATTATACAACACCTAGATCCACTATATACAGTATCTATCACCCCTTATACAACACCTAGATCCACTATATACAGTATCTATCACCCCTTATACACTGTACAACACCTAGATCCACTATATACAGTATCAATCACCCCTTATACAACACCTAGATCCACTATATACAGTATCTATCACCCCTTATACAACACCTAGATCCACTATATACAGTATCTATCACCCCTTATACAACACCTAGATCCACTATATACAGTATCTCTCACCCATTATACAACACCTAGATCCACTATATACAGTATCTATCACCCCTTATACAACACCTAGATCCACTATATACAGTATCAATCACCCCTTATACAACACCTAGATCCACTATATACAGTATCTATCACTCATTATACAACACCTAGATCCACTATATACAGTATCTATCACCCCTTATACAACACCTAGATCCACTATATACAGTATCTATCACTCATTATACAACACCTAGATCCACTATATACAGTATCTATCACCCCTTATACCATTATACAACACCTAGATCCACTATATACAGTATCTATCACCCCTTATACAACACCTAGATCCACTATATACAGTATCTATCACTCATTATACAACACCTAGATCCACTATATACAGTATCTATCACCCCTTATACAACACCTAGATCCACTATATACAGTATCTATCACTCATTATACAACACCTAGATCCACTATATACAGTATCTATCACCCCTTATACAACACCTAGATCCACTATATACAGTATCTATCACTCATTATACAACACCTAGATCCACTATATACAGTATCTATCACCCCTTATACCATTATACAACACCTAGATCCACTATATACAGTATCTATCCCCCCTTATACAACACCTAGATCCACTATATACAGTATCTATCACTCATTATACAACACCTAGATCCACTATATACAGTATCTATCCCCCCTTATACAACACCTAGATCCACTATATACAGTATCTATCACCCCTTATACCATTATACAACACCTAGATCCACTATATACAGTATCTATCACCCCTTTTACAACACATAGATCCACTATATACAGTATCTATCACCCCTTATACAACACCTAGATCCACTATATACAGTATCTATCACCCCTTATACAACACCTAGATCCACTATATACAGTATCTATCACCCCTTGTACAACACCTAGATCCACTATATACAGTATCTATCACCCATTATACAACACCTAGATCCACTATAAACAGTATCTATCACCCCTTATACAGTGTACAACACCTAGATCCACTATATACAGTATCTATCACCCCTTATACAACACCTAGATCCACTATATGCAGTATATATCACCCCTTATACAACAACTAGATCCACTATATACAGTATCTATCACCCCTTATACAGTGTACAACACCTAGATCCACTATATACAGTATCTATCACCCCTTATACCATGTACAACACCTAGATCCACTATATACAGTATCTATCACCCATTATACCATGTACAACACCTAGATCCACTATATACAGTATCTATCACCCATTATACCATGTACAACACCTAGATCCACTATATACAGTATCTATCACTCCTTATACAACACCTAGATCCACTATATACAGTATCAATCACCCCTTATACTCTGTACAACACCTAGATCCACTATATACAGTATCTATCACCCCTTATACACAGTACAACACCTAGATCCACTATATACAGTATCTATCACCCCTTATACAACACCTAGATCCACTATATACAGTATCTATCACCCCTTATACAACACCTAGATCCACTATATACAGTATCTATCACCCATTATACAACACCTAGATCCACTATATACAGTATCTATCACCCCTTATACAACACCTATATCCACTATATACAGTATCTATCACCCCTTATACAACACCTAGATCCACTATATACAGTATCTATCACCCCTTATACTCTGTACAACACCTAGATCCACTATATACAGTATCTATCACCCCTTATACAACACCTAGATCCACTATATACAGTATCTATCACCCCTTATACACTATACAACACCTAGATCCACTATATACAGTATCTATCACCCCTTATACACTGTACAACACCTAGATCCACTATATACAGTATCTATCACCCCTTAAACAACACCTAGATCCACTATAAACAGTATCTATCACCCCTTATACAACACCTAGATCCACTATATACAGTATCTATCACCCATTATACAACACCTAGATCCACTATATACAGTATCTATCACTCCTTATACAACACCTAGATCCACTATATACAGTATCTATCACCCCTTATACAACACCTAGATCCACTATATACAGTATCTATCACCCCTTATACACTATACAACACCTAGATCCACTATATACAGTATCTATCACCCCTTATACACTGTACAACACCTAGATCCACTATGTACAGTATCTATCACCCCTTATACACTATACAACACCTAGATCCACTATATACAGTATCTATCACCCCTTATACACTGTACAACACCTAGATCCACTATATACAGTATCTATCACCCCTTATACAACACCTAGATCCACTATATACAGTATCTATCACCCCTTATACAACACCTAGATCCACTATATACAGTATCTATCACCCCTTATACAACACCTAGATCCACTATATACAGTATCTATCACCCCTTATACAACACCTAGATCCACTATATACAGTATCTATCACCCCTTATACAACACCTAGATCCACTATATACAGTATCTATCACCCCTTATACAACACCTAGATCCACTATATACAGTATCTATCACCCCTTATACAACACCTAGATCCACTATATACAGTATCTATCACCCCTTATACCATGTACAACACCTAGATCCACTATATACAGTATCTATCACCCCTTAAACAACACCTAGATCCACTATATACAGTATCTATCACCCCTTATACACTATACAAAACCTAGATCCACTATATACAGTATCTATCACCCCTTATACACTGTACAACACCTAGATCCACTATATACAGTATCTATCACCCCTTATACAACACCTAGATCCACTATATACAGTATCTATCACCCCTTATACAACACCTAGATCCACTATATACAGTATCTATCACCCCTTATACTCTGTACAACACCTAGATCCACTATATACAGTATCTATCACCCCTTAAACAACACCTAGATCCACTATATACAGTATCTATCACCCCTTATACACTATACAACACCTAGATCCACTATATACAGTATCTATCACCCCTTATACACTGTACAACACCTAGATCCACTATATACAGTATCTATCACCCCTTATACAACACCTAGATCCACTATATACAGTATCTATCACCCCTTATACACTATACAACACCTAGATCCACTATATACAGTATCTATCACCCCTTATACAACACCTAGATCCACTATATACAGTATCTATCACCCATTATACAACACCTAGATCCACTATATACAGTATCTATCACCCCTTATACAACACCTAGATCCACTATATACAGTATCTATCACCCCTTATACAACACCTAGATCCACTATATACAGTACCTATCACCTCTTATACAACACCTAGATCCACTATATACAGTATCTATCACCCCTTATACAACACCTAGATCCACTATATACAGTATATATCACCCATTATACAACACCTAGATCCACTATATACAGTATCTATCACCCCTTATACAACACCTAGATCCACTATATACAGTATCTATCACCCCTTATACAACACCTAGATCCACTATATACAGTATCTATCACCCATTATACCATGTACAACACCTAGATCCACTATATACAGTATCTATCACCCCTTATACAACACCTAGATCCACTATATACAGTATCTATCACTCCTTATACAACACCTAGATCCACTATATACAGTATCTATCACCCCTTATACAACACCTAGATCCACTATATACAGTATCTATCACCCCTTATTCAACACCTAGATCCACTATATACAGTATCTATCACCCCTTATACAACACCTAGATCCACTATATACAGTATCTATCACTCCTTATACAACACCTAGATCCACTATATACAGTATCTTTCACTCCTTATACAACACCTAGATCCACTATATACAGTATCTATCACCCCTTATACACTATACAACACCTAGATCCACTATATACAGTATCTATCACCCCTTATACAACACCTAGATCCACTATATACAGTATCTATCACCCCTTATACAACACCTAGATCCACTATATACAGTATATATCACCCCTTATACACAGTACAACACCTAGATCCACTATATACAGTATCTATCACCCCTTATACAACACCTAGATCCACTATATACAGTATCTATCACCCCTTATACAACACCTAGATCCACTATATACAGTATCTCTCACCCATTATACAACACCTAGATCCACTATATACAGTATCTATCACCCATTATACCATGTACAACACCTAGATCTACTATATACAGTATCTATCACCCCTTATACAACACCTAGATCCACTATATACAGTATCTATCACCCATTATACCATGTACAACACCTAGATCCACTATATACAGTACCTATCACCCCTTATACAACACCTAGATCCACTATATACAGTACCTATCACCCCTTATACCATGTACAACACCTAGATCCACTATATACAGTATCTATCACCCCTTATACACTGTACAACACCTAGATCCACTATATACAGTATCTATCACCCCTTATACAGTGTACAACACCTAGATCCACTATATACAGTATCTATCACCCCTTATACAACACCTAGATCCACTATATACAGTATCTATCACCCCTTATACAACACCTAGATCCACTATATACAGTATCTATCACCCATTATACCATGTACAACACCTAGATCCACTATATACAGTACCTATCACCCCTTATACAACACCTAGATCCACTATATACAGTACCTATCACCCCTTATACCATGTACAACACCTAGATCCACTATATACAGTATCTATCACCCCTTATACCATGTACAACACCTAGATCCACTATATACAGTATCTATCACCCCTTAAACAACACCTAGATCCACTATATACAGTATCTATCACCCCTTATACACTATACAAAACCTAGATCCACTATATACAGTATCTATCACCCCTTATACACTGTACAACACCTAGATCCACTATATACAGTATCTATCACCCCTTATACAACACCTAGATCCACTATATACAGTATCTATCACCCCTTATACAACACCTAGATCCACTATATACAGTATCTATCACCCCTTATACTCTGTACAACACCTAGATCCACTATATACAGTATCTATCACCCCTTAAACAACACCTAGATCCACTATATACAGTATCTATCACCCCTTATACACTATACAACACCTAGATCCACTATATACAGTATCTATCACCCCTTATACACTGTACAACACCTAGATCCACTATATACAGTATCTATCACCCCTTATACAACACCTAGATCCACTATATACAGTATCTATCACCCCTTATACACTATACAACACCTAGATCCACTATATACAGTATCTATCACCCCTTATACAACACCTAGATCCACTATATACAGTATCTATCACCCATTATACAACACCTAGATCCACTATATACAGTATCTATCACCCCTTATACAACACCTAGATCCACTATATACAGTATCTATCACCCCTTATACAACACCTAGATCCACTATATACAGTACCTATCACCTCTTATACAACACCTAGATCCACTATATACAGTATCTATCACCCCTTATACAACACCTAGATCCACTATATACAGTATATATCACCCATTATACAACACCTAGATCCACTATATACAGTATCTATCACCCCTTATACAACACCTAGATCCACTATATACAGTATCTATCACCCCTTATACAACACCTAGATCCACTATATACAGTATCTATCACCCATTATACCATGTACAACACCTAGATCCACTATATACAGTATCTATCACCCCTTATACAACACCTAGATCCACTATATACAGTATCTATCACTCCTTATACAACACCTAGATCCACTATATACAGTATCTATCACCCCTTATACAACACCTAGATCCACTATATACAGTATCTATCACCCCTTATTCAACACCTAGATCCACTATATACAGTATCTATCACCCCTTATACAACACCTAGATCCACTATATACAGTATCTATCACTCCTTATACAACACCTAGATCCACTATATACAGTATCTTTCACTCCTTATACAACACCTAGATCCACTATATACAGTATCTATCACCCCTTATACACTATACAACACCTAGATCCACTATATACAGTATCTATCACCCCTTATACAACACCTAGATCCACTATATACAGTATCTATCACCCCTTATACAACACCTAGATCCACTATATACAGTATATATCACCCCTTATACACAGTACAACACCTAGATCCACTATATACAGTATCTATCACCCCTTATACAACACCTAGATCCACTATATACAGTATCTATCACCCCTTATACAACACCTAGATCCACTATATACAGTATCTCTCACCCATTATACAACACCTAGATCCACTATATACAGTATCTATCACCCATTATACCATGTACAACACCTAGATCTACTATATACAGTATCTATCACCCCTTATACAACACCTAGATCCACTATATACAGTATCTATCACCCATTATACCATGTACAACACCTAGATCCACTATATACAGTACCTATCACCCCTTATACAACACCTAGATCCACTATATACAGTACCTATCACCCCTTATACCATGTACAACACCTAGATCCACTATATACAGTATCTATCACCCCTTATACACTGTACAACACCTAGATCCACTATATACAGTATCTATCACCCCTTATACAGTGTACAACACCTAGATCCACTATATACAGTATCTATCACCCCTTATACAACACCTAGATCCACTATATACAGTATCTATCACCCCTTATACAACACCTAGATCCACTATATACAGTATCTATCACCCATTATACCATGTACAACACCTAGATCCACTATATACAGTACCTATCACCCCTTATACAACACCTAGATCCACTATATACAGTACCTATCACCCCTTATACCATGTACAACACCTAGATCCACTATATACAGTATCTATCACCCCTTATACACTGTACAACACCTAGATCCACTATATACAGTATCTATCACCCCTTATACAGTGTACAACACCTAGATCCACTATATACAGTATCTATCACCCCTTATACAGTGTACAACACCTAGATCCACTATATACAGTATCTATCACCCCTTATACAACACCTAGATCCACTACATACAGTATCTATCACCCCTTATACAGTGTACAACACCTAGATCCACTATATACAGTATCTATCACCCCTTATACAGTGTACAACACCTAGATCCACTATATACAGTATCTATCACCCCTTATACAACACCTAGATCCACTATATACAGTATCTATCACCCCTTATACAACACCTAGATCCACTATATACAGTACCTATCACCCCTTATACAACACCTAGATCCACTATATACAGTATCTATCACCCCTTATACAACACCTAGATCCACTATATACAGTATCTATCACCCATTATACAACACCTAGATCCACTATATACAGTATCTATCACCCCTTATACAACACCTAGATCCACTATATACAGTATCTATCACCCCTTATACAACACCTAGATCCACTATATACAGTATCTATCACCCCTTATACAACACCTAGATCCACTATATACAGTATCTATCACCCCTTATTCAACACCTAGATCCACTATATACAGTATCTATCACCCCTTGTACAACACCTAGATCCACTATATACAGTATCTATCACCCCTTATACACTCTACAACACCTAGATCCACCATATACAGTATCTATCACCCCTTATTCAACACCTAGATCCACTATATACAGTATCTATCACCCCTTATACAACACCTAGATCCACTATATACAGTATATATCACCCCTTATACAACACCTAGATCCACTATATACAGTACCTATCACCCCTTATTCAACACCTAGATCCACTATATACAGTATCTATCACCCCTTATACAACACCTAGATCCACTATATACAGTATCTATCACCCCTTATACACTATACAACACCTAGATCCACTATATACAGTATCTATCCCCCCTTATACAACACCTAGATCCACTATATACAGTATCTATCACCCCTTATACACTGTACAACACCTAGATCCACTATATACAGTATCTATCACCCCTTATACAACACCTAGATCCACTATATACAGTATATATCACCCCTTATACAACACCTAGATCCACTATATACAGTACCTATCACCCCTTATTCAACACCTAGATCCACTATATACAGTATCTATCACCCCTTATACAACACCTAGATACACTATATACAGTATCTATCACCCCTTATACACTATACAACACCTAGATCCACTATATACAGTATCTATCCCCCCTTATACAACACCTAGATCCACTATATACAGTATCTATCACCCCTTATACACTGTACAACACCTAGATCCACTATATACAGTATCTATCACCCCTTATACAACACCTAGATCCACTATATACAGTATCTATCACCCCTTATACAACACCTAGATCCACTATATACAGTATCTATCACCCCTTATACAACACCTAGATCCACTATATACAGTATCTATCACCCCTTATACACTATACAACACCTAGATCCACTATATACAGTATCTATCACCCCTTATACACTGTACAACACCTAGATCCACTATATACAGTATCTATCACCCCTTATACAACACCTAGATCCACTATATACAGTATCTATCACCCCTTATACAACACCTAGATCCACTATATACAGTATCTATCACCCCTTATACAACACCTAGATCCACTATATACAGTATCTATCACTACTTATACTCTGTACAACACCTAGATCCACTATATACAGTATCTATCACCCCTTATACAGTGTACAACACCTAGATCCACTATAAACAGTATCTATCACTCATTATACAACACATAGATCCACCATATACAGTATCTATCACCCCTTATACAACACATAGATCCACCATATACAGTATCTATCACCCCTTATACAACACCTAGATCCACTATATACAGTATCTATCCCCCCTTATACAACACATAGATCCACCATATACAGTATCTATCACCCCTTATACAACACCTAGATCCACTATATACAGTATCTATCACTACTTATACTCTGTACAACACCTAGATCCACTATATACAGTATCTATCACCCCTTATACAGTGTACAACACCTAGATCCACTATAAACAGTATCTATCACTCATTATACAACACCTAGATCCACTATATACAGTATCTATCACTCCTTATACTCTGTACAACACCTAGATCCACTATATACAGTATCTATCACCCCTTATACAGTGTACAACACCTAGATCCACTATAAACAGTATCTATCACTCATTATACAACACCTAGATCCACTATATACAGTATCTATCACTCCTTATACTCTGTACAACACCTAGATCCACTATATACAGTATCTATCACCCCTTATACAACACCTAGATCCACTATATACAGTATCTATCACTACTTATACTCTGTACAACACCTAGATCCACTATATACAGTATCTATCACCCCTTATACAGTGTACAACACCTAGATCCACTATAAACAGTATCTATCACTCATTATACAACACCTAGATCCACTATATACAGTATCTATCACTCCTTATACTCTGTACAACACCTAGATCCACTATATACAGTATCTATCACCCCTTATACAGTGTACAACACCTAGATCCACTATAAACAGTATCTATCACTCATTATACAACACCTAGATCCACTATATACAGTATCTATCACTCCTTATACTCTGTACAACACCTAGATCCACTATATACAGTATCTATCACCCATTATACCATGTACAACACCTAGATCTACTATATACAGTATCAATCACCCCTTATACAACACCTAGATCCACTATATACAGTATCTATCACCCTTTATACAACACCTAGATCCACTATATACAGTATCTATCACCCCTTATACAACACCTAGATCCACTATATACAGTATCTATCACCCATTATACCATGTACAACACCTAGATCCACTATATACAGTATCAATCACCCCTTATACAACACCTAGATCCACTATATACAGTATCTATCACCCCTTATACCATGTACAACACCTAGATCCACTATATACAGTATCTATCACCCCTTATACAACACCTAGATCCACTATATACAGTATCTATCACTCCTTATACCATGTACAACACCTAGATCCACTATATACAGTATCTATCACCCCTTATACAACACCTAGATCCACTATATACAGTATCTATCACCCCTTATACAACACCTAGATCCACTATGTACAGTATCTATCACCCCTTATACAACAGCTAGATCCACTATATACAGTATCTATCACCCCTTATACAACACCTAGATCCACTATATACAGTATCTATCACCCCTTATACAGTGTACAACACCTAGATCCACTATATACAGTATCTATCACCCCTTATACAACACCTAGATCCACTATATACAGTATCTATCACCCCTTATACCATGTACAACACCTAGATCCACTATATACAGTATCTATCACCCCTTATTCAACACCTAGATCCACTATATACAGTATCTATCACCCCTTATACAACACCTAGATCCACTATATACAGTATCTATCACCCCTTATACCATGTACAACACCTAGATCCACTATATACAGTATCTATCACCCCTTATACAACACCTAGATCCACTATATACAGTATCTATCACCCCTTATACACTGTACAACACCTAGATCCACTATATACAGTATCTATCACCCCTTATACAACACCTAGATCCACTATATACAGTATCTATCACCCCTTATACACTGTACAACACCTAGATCCACTATATACAGTATCTATCACCCCTTATACAACACCTAGATCCACTATATACAGTATCTATCACCCCTTAAACAACACATAGATCCACTATATACAGTATCTATCACCCCTTATACAACACCTAGATCCACTATATACAGTATCTATCACCCCTTATACAACACCTAGATCCACTATATACAGTATCTATCACCCCTTATACCATGTACAACACCTAGATCCACTATATACAGTATCTATCACCCCTTATACAACACCTAGATCCACCATATACAGTATCTATCACCCCTTATACAACACCTAGATCCACTATATACAGTATCTATCACCCCTTATACAACACCTAGATCCACTATATACAGTATCTATCACCCCTTATACAACACCTAGATCCACTATATACAGTATCTATCACCCCTTATTCAATGTACAACACCTAGATCCACTATATACAGTATCTATCACCCCTTATACAACACCTAGATCCACTATATACAGTATCTATCACCCCTTATTCAATGTACAACACCTAGATCCACTATATACAGTATCTATCACCCCTTATACAACACCTAGATCCACTATATACAGTATCTATCACCCCTTATTCAATGTACAACACCTAGATCCACTATATACAGTATCTATCACCCCTTATACAACACCTAGATCCACTATATACAGTACCTATCACCCCTTATACAACACCTAGATCCACTATATACAGTATCTATCACCCCTTATACAACACCTAGATCCACTATATACAGTATCTATCACTCCTTATACCATGTACAACACCTAGATCCACTATATACAGTATCTATCACCCCTTATACAACACCTAGATCCACTATATACAGTATCTATCACCCCTTATACAACACCTAGATCCACTATGTACAGTATCTATCACCCCTTATACAACAGCTAGATCCACTATATACAGTATCTATCACCCCTTATACAACACCTAGATCCACTATATAAAGTATCTATCACCCCTTATACAGTGTACAACACCTAGATCCACTATATACAGTATCTATCACCCCTTATACAACACCTAGATCCACTATATACAGTATCTATCACCCCTTATACCATGTACAACACCTAGATCCACTATATACAGTATCTATCACCCCTTATTCAACACCTAGATCCACTATATACAGTATCTATCACCCCTTATACAACACCTAGATCCACTATATACAGTATCTATCACCCCTTATACCATGTACAACACCTAGATCCACTATATACAGTATCTATCACCCCTTATACAACACCTAGATCCACTATATACAGTATCTATCACCCCTTATACACTGTACAACACCTAGATCCACTATATACAGTATCTATCACCCCTTATACAACACCTAGATCCACTATATACAGTATCTATCACCCCTTATACACTGTACAACACCTAGATCCACTATATACAGTATCTATCACCCCTTATACAACACCTAGATCCACTATATACAGTATCTATCACCCCTTAAACAACACATAGATCCACTATATACAGTATCTATCACCCCTTATACAACACCTAGATCCACTATATACAGTATCTATCACCCCTTATACAACACCTAGATCCACTATATACAGTATCTATCACCCCTTATACCATGTACAACACCTAGATCCACTATATACAGTATCTATCACCCCTTATACAACACCTAGATCCACCATATACAGTATCTATCACCCCTTATACAACACCTAGATCCACTATATACAGTATCTATCACCCCTTATACAACACCTAGATCCACTATATACAGTATCTATCACCCCTTATACAACACCTAGATCCACTATATACAGTATCTATCACCCCTTATTCAATGTACAACACCTAGATCCACTATATACAGTATCTATCACCCCTTATACAACACCTAGATCCACTATATACAGTATCTATCACCCCTTATTCAATGTACAACACCTAGATCCACTATATACAGTATCTATCACCCCTTATACAACACCTAGATCCACTATATACAGTATCTATCACCCCTTATTCAATGTACAACACCTAGATCCACTATATACAGTATCTATCACCCCTTATACAACACCTAGATCCACTATATACAGTACCTATCACCCCTTATACAACACCTAGATCCACTATATACAGTATCTATCACCCCTTATACCATGTACAACACCTAGATCCACTATATACAGTACCTATCACCCCTTATACAACACCTAGATCCACTATATACAGTATCTATCACCCCTTATACAACACCTAGATCCACTATATACAGTATCTATCACCCCTTATACAACACCTAGATCCACTATATACAGTATCTATCACCCCTTATACAACACCTAGATCCACTATATACAGTATCTATCACCCCTTATACAACACCTAGATCCACTATATACAGTATCTATCACCCCTTATACCATGTACAACACCTAGATCCACTATATACAGTACCTATCACCCCTTATACAACACCTAGATCCACTATATACAGTATCTATCACCCCTTATACAACACCTAGATCCACTATATACAGTATCTATCACCCCTTATACAACACCTAGATCCACTATATACAGTATCTATCACCCCTTATACAACACCTAGATCCACTATATACAGTATCTATCACCCCTTATACAACACCTAGATCCACTATATACTGTATATATCACCCCTTATACACTGTACAACACCTAGATCCACTATATACAGTATATATCACCCCTTATACAACACCTAGATCCACTATATACAGTATCTATCACTCCTTATACACTGTACAACACCTAGATCCACTATATACAGTATCTATCACCCCTTATACAACACCTAGATCCACTATATACAGTATCTATCACCCCTTATACAACACCTAGATCCACTATATACAGTATCTATCACCCCTTATACAACACCTAGATCCACTATATACAGTATCTATCACCCCTTATACAACACCTAGATCCACTATATACAGTATCTATCACCCCTTATACAACACCTAGATCCACTATATACAGTATCTATCACCCCTTATACAACACATAGATCCACTATATACAGTATCTATCACCCCTTATACACTATACAACACCTAGATCCACTATATACAGTATCTATCACCCCTTATACAACACCTAGATCCACTATATACAGTATCTATCACCCCTTATACAACACCTAGATCCACTATATACAGTATCTATCACCCCTTATACAACACCTAGATCCACTATATACAGTATCTATCACCCCTTATTCAACACCTAGATCCACTATATACAGTATCTATCTCTCCTTATACACTGTACAACACCTAGATCCACTATATACAGTATCTATCACCCATTATACAACACCTATATCCACTATATACAGTATCTATCACCCCTTATACAACACCTAGATCCACTATATACAGTATCTATCACCCCTTATACACTATACAACACCTAGATCCACTATATACAGTATCTATCACCCCTTATACAACACCTAGATCCACTATATACAGTATCTATCACCCCTTATACAACACCTAGATCCACTATATACAGTATCTATCACCCCTTATACACAGTACAACACCTAGATCCACTATATACAGTATCTATCACCCCTTATTCAACACCTAGATCCACTATATACAGTATCTATCACCCCTTATACAACACCTAGATCCACTATATACAGTATCTATCACCCCTTATACAACACCTAGATCCACTATATACAGTATCTATCACCCCTTATACTCTGTACAACACCTAGATCCACTATATACAGTATCTATCACCCCTTATACAACACCTAGATCCACTATATACAGTATCTATCACCCCTTATACTCTGTACAACACCTAGATCCACTATATACAGTATCTATCACCCCTTGTACAACACCTAGATCCACTATATACAGTATATATCACTCCTTATACAACACCTAGATCCACTATATACAGTATCTATCACCCCTTATACACTGTACAACACCTAGATCCACTATATACAGTATCTATCACCCCTTATTCAACACCTAGATCCACTATATACAGTATCTATCACCCCTTATACAACACCTAGATCCACTACATACAGTATCTATCACCCATTATACAACACCTAGATCCACTATATACAGTATCTATCACTCCTTATACAACACCTAGATCCACTATATACAGTATCTATCACCCCTTATACAACACCTATATCCACTATATACAGTATCTATCACCCCTTATACAACACCTAGATCCACTATATACAGTATCTATCACCCCTTATACACTGTACAACACCTAGATCCACTATATACAGTATCTATCACCCCTTGTACAACACCTAGATCCACTATATACAGTATCTATCACCCATTATACAACACCTAGATCCACTATATACAGTATCTATCACCCCTTATACAACACCTAGATCCACTATATACAGTATCTATCACCCCTTATACAACACCTAGATCCACTATATACAGTATCTATCACCCCTTATTCACTGTACAACACCTAGATCCACTATATACTGTATATATCACCCCTTATACAACACCTAGATCCACTATATACAGTATCTATCACCCCTTATACAACACCTAGATCCACTATATACAGTATCTATCACCCCTTATACACTGTACAACACCTAGATCCACTATATACAGTATCTATCACCCATTATACAACACCTATATCCACTATATACAGTATATATCACCCCTTATACAACACCTAGATCCACTATGTACAGTATATATCACCCCTTATACAACACCTAGATCCACTATATACAGTATCTATCACCCCTTATACAACACCTAGATCCACTATGTACAGTATCTATCACCCCTTGTACAACACCTAGATCCACTATATACAGTATCTATCACCCCTTATACACAGTACAACACCTAGATCCACTATATACAGTATCTATCACCCCTTATACAACACCTAGATCCACTATATACAGTATATATCACCCCTTATACAACACCTAGATCCACTATATACAGTATCTATCACCCCTTATACAACACCTAGATCCACTATATACAGTATCTATCACCCATTATACACTCTACAACACCTAGATCCACTATATACAGTATCTATCACCCCTTATACACTCTACAACACCTAGATCCACTATATACAGTATCTATCACCCCTTATACAACACCTAGATCCACTATATACAGTATCTATCACCCATTATACACTCTACAACACCTAGATCCACTATGTACAGTATCTATCACCCCTTATACAACACCTAGATCCACTATATACAGTATCTATCACCCATTATACACTCTACAACACCTAGATCCACTATATACAGTATCTATCACCCCTTATACAACACCTAGATCCACTATATACAGTATCTATCACCCCTTAAACACTCTACAACACCTAGATCCACTATATACAGTATCTATCACCCCTTATACAACACCTAGATCCACTATATACAGTATCTATCACCCCTTAAACACTCTACAACACCTAGATCCACTATATACAGTATCTATCACCCCTTATACAACACCTAGATCCACTATATACAGTATCTATCACCCCTTATACAACACCTAGATCCACTATATACAGTATCTATCACCCATTATACACTCTACAACACCTAGATCCACTATATACAGTATCTATCACCCCTTATACACTATACAACACCTAGATCCACTATATACAGTATCTATCACCCATTATACAACACCTAGATCCACTATATACAGTATCTATCACCCCTTATACAACACCTAGATCCACTATATACAGTATCTATCACCCCTTATACACTATACAACACCTAGATCCAATATATACAGTATCTATCACCATTATACAACACCTAGATCCACTATATACAGTATCTATCACCCATTATACACTCTACAACACCTAGATCCACTATATACAGTATCTATCACCCCTTATACAACACCTAGATCCACTATATACAGTATCTATCACCCATTATACACTCTACAACACCTAGATCCACTATATACAGTATCTATCACCCCTTATACAATACCTAGATCCACTATATACAGTATCTATCACCCATTATACACTCTACAACACCTAGATCCACTATATACAGTATCTATCACCCCTTATACACTCTACAACACCTAGATCCACTATATACAGTATCTATCACCCCTTATACACTCTACAACACCTAGATCCACTATATACAGTATCTATCACCCCTTATACAACACCTAGATCCACTATATACAGTATCTATCACCCCTTATTCAACACCTAGATCCACTATATACAGTATCTATCTCCCCTTATACAACACCTAGATCCACTATATACAGTATCTATCACCCCTTATACACTATACAACACCTAGATCCACTATATACAGTATCTATCACCCCTTATACACTCTACAACACCTAGATCCACTATATACAGTATCTATCACCCCTTATACCATGTACAACACCTAGATCCACTATATACAGTATCTATCACCCCTTTTACAACACCTAGATCCACTATATACAGTATCTATCACCCCTTATACAACACCTAGATCCACTATATACAGTATCTATCACCCCTTATACAACACCTAGATCCACTATATACAGTATCTATCACCCCTTATACACAGTACAACACCTAGATCCACTATATACAGTATCTATCACCCCTTATACACTCTACAACACCTAGATCCACTATATACAGTATCTATCACCCCTTATACACTCTACAACACCTAGATCCACTATATACAGTATCTATCACCCCTTATACAACACCTAGATCCACTATATACAGTATCTATCCCCCCTTATACAACACCTAGATCCACTATATACAGTATCTATCACCCCTTATACACAGTACAACACCTAGATCCACTATATACAGTATCTATCCCCCCTTATACAACACCTAGATCCACTATATACAGTATCTATCACCCCTTATACACTGTACAACACCTAGATCCACTATATACAGTATCTATCACCCCTTATACAACACCTAGATCCACTATATACAGTATCTATCACCCCTTATACACTGTACAACACCTAGATCCTCTATATACAGTATCTATCACCCCTTATTCAACACCTAGATCCACTATATACAGTATCTATCACTCCTTATTCATAACATTTTTAACCTAATGAAACTAAGGAACACACTCAAACACAGTGGTAGTGACAGCTGTTGCAGGAGCTAAACTCAAACACAGTGGTAGTGACAGCTGTTGCAGGAGAGGTGGTGGTACCAGCTGCTACAGGAGCTAAACTCAAACACAGTGTATTACCTGCTAGCAGGAGGAGAACCATCAGAGGCTTCATATCCATGTCCTTTTAGGTCTCTGTTGAGGTGAACCACACAACATCAATCATACATGAACCCCGTTAGATCTTCCGTTAACCAGTGTTGAAGGATGATGTCATTGACCAACATTAATTAGATATTAGTCAATGTTATAAAATCATATGATGTTCATTGATATTCAAACAGCAGTCCTATAATACCTTCAGTTGTATTAACAGTGTCCCCTATGTGTTTACCAGTAGATGTCTTATCAGCCTGCTTCCAATGTCTTCAGCCCTCTGCTCTGCTTTCACTGTAGATTACTGTTTTATTATCATTATTCTTATTATTATTATTATCATTATTATTATTATTATCATCATTATCATTGTTATTATCATTGTTATTATTATCATTATTATTATCATCTTCATCATTACTATTATTATCATCATCATCATTACTATTATTATCATCATTATTATCATCTTCATCATTACTATTATTATCATCATTATTATCCTCTTCATCATTACTATTGTTATCATCATTATTATCATCGTCATCATTACTAGTATTATCATCATTATTATCATCGTCATCATTACTATTATTATCATCATTATTATCATCATCATCATTACTATTATTATCATCATTATTATCATCTTCATCATTACTATTATTATCATCATTATTGTTATTATTATTATTATTGTTATCATCATTATTATCCTCTTCATCATTACTATTGTTATCATCATTATTATTATTATCATCATTATTATCCTCTTCATCATTACTATTGTTATCATCATTATTATCATCATCATCATTACTATTATTATCATCATTATTATCATCATCATCATTACTATTATTATCATCATTATTATCATCGCCATCATTACTATTATTATCATCATTATTGTTATCATCATTATTATTATTATCATCATTATTATCCTCTTCATCATTACTATTGTTATCATCATTATTATCATCGTCACTAGTATTATCATCATTATTATCATCATCATCATTACTATTATTATCATCATTATTATCATCATCATCATTACTATTATTATCATCATTATTATCATCTTCATCATTACTATTATTATCATCATCATCATTACTATTATTATCATCATTATTATCATCATCATCATTACTATTATTATCATCATTATTATCATCGCCATCATTACTATTATTATCATCATTATTGTTATTATTATTATTATTGTTATCATCATTATTAACCTCTTCATCATTACTAGTGTTATCATCATTATTATTATTATCATCATTATTATCCTCTTCATCATTACTATTGTTATCATCATTATTATCATCATCATCATTATTATTATTATCATCATTATTATCATCATCATCATTACTATTATTATCATCATTATTATCATCGCCATCATTACTATTATTATCATCATTATTGTTATCATCATTATTATTATTATCATCATTATTATCCTCTTCATCATTACTATTGTTATCATCATTATTATCATCGTCATCATTACTAGTATTATCATCATTATTATCATCATCATCATTACTATTATTATCATCATTATTATCATCATCATCATTACTATTATTATCATCATTATTATCATCGCCATCATTACTATTATTATCATCATTATTGTTATTATTATTATTATTGTTATCATAATTATTATTATTATCATTATTATTATTAGTATTATTATCATTATTATTATCATTATTATTATTATTATTATCATTAATATTATCATCATCATCATCATCATCATCATCATCATTACTATTATTGTCAATATTATTATTATTATTATTATTATTATCAGTATTATTATTATTAGTAGTATTATTATTATTATCAGTATTATTATTATTATTATTATTATCATCATTATTATCATCATTATAATAATTATCATAATCATTATTATTATTATCATCATTATTATGATCATTATTATTATTATCATCATTATTATGATCATTATTATTATTATCATCAATATTATTATTATTATCATCATTATTATTAATATTATTTATTTAACCTTCTAAAAGTATAGCGCACTACTTAGGCACCCTATTCCCCATATACAGTGTAGTGCACTACTTAGGCACCCTATACCCCATATACATTATAGTGCCACAGTTCGCCTACATCTATGGGTTTAAAACTATAGTGTCCCATTAATAACGGATGGCAACAGTTAACCTACATCTATGGGTTTACACCTATAGCATCCCGTTAATAACAGATGGCAACAGTTAACCTACATCTATGGGTTTACACCTATAGCATCCCGTTAATAACAGATGTAGCAGCTTTCAGTTGCATAGTTAGGTCTAAGACTACTAATGTCTTGAAATAGGAAGAAAAATTTATATACAATTTGAACAAGCAATCATGACAATCAAATTCACCGAAGCTGCTTCTTACCTGAGAATATCAGAGACTTTGTGTCAGCTAGGACCTGTAGACCTCTCAGATGAGAAAATATGCACAAATAACTTCTCTTCTCTTTCTGAGAACTAAAGATGAGCAACTCCTGGGCAGAGGGGGTTTTGTACGATGACAGAAAATGAGACTTGACCAACCAGTGTGGCTCTAACTTGCGGGACTCGTTTTTCCGCTGGCATTCATGAGCGTCAATCACTCCTTTAAAAAAAGAGACCCGCATAACGACTAACCGAAATCAAAAACTGACTCCTGACCCTTAATAACAAAACACAAAAAACACCCTCAGTGTTATGATGTTTATTCAAACCCAGCTGAAAACAAACACGGATCAATCACAGTTATTCATAAAGCCCTTCTTACATCTGCTGATATCTCAAAGTGCTGTACAGAAACCCAGCCTAAAACCCACAAACAGCAAGCAATGCAGGTGTAGAAGCACGGTGGCTAGGAAAAACTCCCTAGAAAGGCCGGAACCTAGGAAAGAAACCTAGAGAGGAACCAGGCTCTGATGGGTGGCCAGTCCTTTTCTGGCTGTACCAGATAGAGACTTAAGAGTATGTGGCTACTAAGGTCCCGTGAACAGGTCAGGGTTCAACAGTCGCAGGTAGAACAGCAGAAACTGAATCAGCAGCATGGTGTAGTCGCCCCCCAGGAGGGGAGATAGAAACCAGTCGGACAGGCTGGGAGCATACCTATGAACACACAGATCAGACAGACTGACCTTAGCTCCCTGGCTATGCAACATAGATACTGGGCTCTGAGACAGGGGGGTTCAGGGCACCGTCTAAAGTTACCTCCGGACAGGGCCAAACAGGCAGGATGCCCACAGCCCCAACACCACTAGAGGAATATCAACAGACCTTACTACCCTGAGACAAGGCTGAGTGTAGCCCACGAAGATCTGACAGAGTAGGGGGGTTCTCTATACTGTCAGATAGAGCAGCATGATTACAGTTCTCTACGCTGTCAGATAGAGCAGCATGATTATAGTTCTCTACACTGTCAGATAGAGCAGCATGATTACAGTTCTCTATACTGTCAGATAGAGCAGCATGATTATAGTTATCTATACTGTCAGATAGAGCAGCATGATTATAGTTCTCTATACTGTCAGATAGAGCAGCATGATTACAGTTCTCTATACTGTCAGATAGAGCAGCATGATTATAGTTCTCTATACTGTCAGATAGAGCAGCATGATTACAGTTCTCTATACTGTCAGATAGAGCAGCATGATTACAGTTCTCTATACTGTCAGATAGAGCAGCATGATTACAGTTCTCTATACTGTCAGATAGAGCAGCATGATTACAGTTCTCTATACTGTCAGATAGAGCAGCATGATTACAGTTCTCTATACTGTCAGATAGAGCAGCATGATTACAGTTCTCTACACTGTCAGATAGAGCAGCATGATTACAGTTCTCTATACTGTCAGATAGAGCAGCATGATTATAGTTCTCTATACTGTCAGATAGAGCAGCATGATTACAGTTCTCTATACTGTCAGATAGAGCAGCATGATTACAGTTCTCTATACTGTCAGATAGAGCAGCATGATTACAGTTCTCTATACTGTCAGATAGAGCAGCATGATTATAGTTCTCTATACTGTCAGATAGAGCAGCATGATTACAGTTCTCTATACTGTCAGATAGAGCAGCATGATTACAGTTCTCCATACTGTCAGATAGAGCAGCATGATTACAGTTCTCTATACTGTCAGATAGAGCAGCATGATTACAGTTCTCTATACTGTCAGATAGAGCAGCATGATTACAGTTCTCTATACTGTCAGATAGAGCAGCATGATTACAGTTCTCTAGTTCTCTAAACCTCTAGTGAATGGTCTATAAAACCTTACCTCTATATTCTCTAAAACGATGTTGGAGGCGGCTTATGGTAGAGAAATCAACATTTAATTATCTGGCAAAAGCTATGGTGGGCATTCCTGCAGTCAGCATGCCAATTGCACTTTCCCTCAAAACATGAGACATCTGTGGCCTTGTGTTGTGTGACAACGATGCACATTTTAAAGTGGCCTTTTATTGTCCCCCAGCACAAGGTGCGCCTGTGTAATGATCACGCTGTTTATTCAGCTTCTTGACATGCCACACCTGTCAGGTGGATGGATTGTCTTGAAAAAGGAGAAATGCTCACTAACAGGGATGTAAATACACTTGAAACACGTTTTTTTGTGCGTATGGAACATTTCTGAGATGTTTTATTTCAGCTCATGAAACATGGGATATTCAACAGCATATATTAAATAATAGGTCTGACTCAGATCACCAGAATACAGTAAGATACCAACTGACCTGTTCTAGAATCCTCATGTGACAGTAAGATACCAACTGACCTGTTCTGGATTCCTCATGTGACAGTAAGAATCCAACCGACCTGTTCTAGAATCCTCATGTGACAGTAAGATACCAACTGACCTGTTCTAGAATCCTCATGTGACAGTAAGAAACCAACTGACCTGTTCTAGAATCCTCTTAACAAAACAGTCAGGGCCCAACCTTACCCATAAACACACAGCGTAGAACCCCCCCCCCCCCCCCCTCAGCATTTCACTGTGAGATCTACTACAGCTGTTGTATTCAGCATTTCACTGTAAGGTCTACTACACCTGTTGTATTCAGCATTTCACTGTGAGGTCTACTACACCTGTTGTATTCAGCATTTCACTGTAAGGTCTACTACACCTGTTGTATTCAGCATTTCACTGTGAGGTCTACTACACCTGTTGTATTCAGCATTTCACTGTGAGGTCTACTACACCTGTTGTATTCAGCATTTCACTGTGAGGTCTACTACACCTGTTGTATTCAGCATTTCACTGTCAGGTCTACTACACCTGTTGTTTTTGGCGCATGTGACAAATAACATTTGATTTAATTATAAAGTCCCCAGTAACCCAGAGGCACATACTTCCCCCAGAAGCATCTCAGAACTTCTCACATCCTGTTTAGGCACCTTGTTGGGAAGAAAAACTCAAAATGAACAGCATTCCCAAAACCTGCTCCCAACAACCCTTCCTCCCCACCCCTCCCACCACCCCTCTCCTCCTCCCCAATTTTTCATTTTTTGATTTGTTAAAAAAGTTTGAAATATCCAATAAATGTCGTTCCACTTCATGATTGTGTCCCACTTGTTGTTGATTCTTCACAAAAAAATACAGTTTTATATCTTTATGTTTGAAGCCTGAAATGTGGCAAAAGGTCACAAAGTTCAAGGGGGCCGAATACTTTCGCAAGGCACTGTAGATCCTGTTGTACCCGTTTTCCTTGCCTGACACTGTTATCCTCTCTGCTACAGTTCTGCCCTCTCTGACTCTGGTCCCTGTCTCCAGTCCCACGTCTCGTCATCCTGCTACTCTGTCCTGGATTATCCACTCTACTACTCCCTTGGATTTCCCTACAGACCTGCTTATCCTGTCCCAACCCCTCTCACTCTAGTCTCAGCCTCCGCACCTGGTTCCCTGCAACCCGCCCGAGCTTCCCCTGACCTGCACTCCATCGCCCCCCTGTGTTTCAATAAATACTTTGGTTACTTCATCCCAGTCTCCTCGTCTGAGAATGCTCTTGGGTTCCCCTGTTCCACTTCGCGTAACACACCGGATGTGTACCAAGCTCACTAAAAGTGGCAGTAATAAAGCCTCTCTTGAAAAAGCCAAACCTTGATCCAGTTTTTTAAATATTTTCTAGAGTCACTGACGTGATCTTCCTGTCCAGGTTTGGTGCCCCTCTCGGGTTCGTGCCGTGGGGGATATCTTCATGGGCTATACTCGGTCATGTCTCAGGGTAGTAAGTTGGTGGTTTGAAGATATCTTTTTAGTGGGGTTAAATCCTATATCCTAGTACTTCTGTCCTATTCGGTGTCCTGTGTGAATTTAAGTGTGCTCTCTCTAATTCTCTCTTTCTCTCTCTCTCGGAGGACCTGAGCCCTAGGCCCATGCCTCAGGACTACCTGGCCTGATGACTCCTCGTTGTCCCCAGTCCACCTGGTCGTGCTGCTGCTCCAGTTTCAACTGTTCTGCCTGTGGCTAGGGAACCCTGACCTGTTCACTGGACGTGCTACCTTGTCCCGGACATGCTGTTTTCAACACACTCTCTCCCTGCCGTCTCTAACTCTGAATGATCAGCTATGAAAAGTCAACTGACATTTACTCCTGATGTGCTGACTTGCTGCACCCTCGATAACCACTGTGATTATTATTATTATTATCTGACCCTGCTGGTCATCTATGAACATTTGAACATCTTGGCCATGTTCTGTTATAATCTCCACCCGGCACAGCCAAAAGAGGACTGGCCACCCTTCAGAGCCTGGTTTCTTCCTAGGTTCCGGCCTTTCTAGGGAGTTTTTCCTAGCCACCGTGCTTTTGGGGGGTTTTAGGCAGGGTTTCTGTACAGCACTTTGAGATATCAGCTGATGTAAGAAGGGCTTTATAAATACATTTGATTGATTGAATGGTGGACAGGTTTGACCGCTAGGTTTTATGGGTATTATGACACCTCCACTGTTGTGCTCTATGGAACAGATACAAAGATGAGTCCTCTATCCATCTCTATGGAACAGATACAAAGATGAGTCCTCTATCCATCTCTATGGAACAGATACAAAGATGAGTCCTCTATCCATTTCTATGGAACAGATACAGATGAGTCCTCTATCCATCTCTATGGAACAGATACAAAGATGAGTCCTCTATCCATCTCTATGGAACAGATACAAAGATGAGTCCTCTATCCATCTCTATGGAACAGATATGGATAGAGGACTCATCTGTATCTGTTCCATAGAGATGGATAGAGGACTCATCTGTCTCTATGGAACAGATACAGATGAGTCCTCTATCCATCTCTATGGAACAGATACAAAGATGAGTCCTCTATCCATCTCTATGGAACAGATACAGATGAGTCCTCTATCCATCTCTATGGAACAGATACAGATGAGTCCTCTATCCATCTCTATGGAACAGATACAGATGAGTCCTCTATCCATCTCTATGGAACAGATACAGGTGAGTCCTCTATCCATCTCTATGGAACAGATACAAAGATGAGTCCTCTATCCATCTCTATGGAACAGATACAAAGATGAGTCCTCTATCCATCTCTATGGAACAGATACAGATGAGTCCTCTATCCATCTCTATGGAACAGATACAAAGATGAGTCCTCTATCCATTTCTATGGAACAGATACAAAGATGAGTCCTCTATCCATCTCTATGGAACAGATACAAAGATGAGTCCTCTATCCATCTCTATGGAACAGATACAAAGATGAGTCCTCTATCCATCTCTATGGAACAGATACAAAGATGATATCATTGTTATTCATATATTCATTGTTAACTTTGTGATATTTCAGACAGTCAAACTCCTCCACAAGAGAAAAAATATATTTAATATTCATATTTAATATTCATATTTTTTAACAACGTCGACATGAATGAATTCATGGCTTCAATGCAGATATGTAGAGTACATAAGTTACAATAACAATGGTCTACAGCTGTCTATATCAACAGTTTAACAGGTGGTAGAGAAACATGGAGGAGGAGGAGGTCTACAGCTATCTATATCAACAGTTTAACAGGTGGTAGAGAAACATGGAGGAGGAGGAGGACGTCTACAGCTGTCTATATCAACAGTTTAACAGGTGGTAGAGAAACATGGAGGAGGAGGAGGTCTACAGCTGTCTATATCAACAGTTTAACAGGTGGTAGAGAAACATGGAGGAGGAGGAGGACGTCTACAGCTGTCTATATCAACAGTTTAACAGGTGGTAGAGAAACATGGAGGAGGAGGACATCTACAGCTGTCTATATCAACAGTTTAACAGGTGGTAGAGAAACATGGAGGAGGAGGACGTCTACAGCTGTCTATATCAACAGTTTAACAGGTGGTAGAGAAACATGGAGGAGGAGGTCTACAGCTGTCTATATCAACAGTTTAACAGGTGGTAGAGAAACATGGAGGAGGAGGTCTACAGCTGTCTATATCAACAGTTTGACAGGTGGTAGAGAAACATGGAGGAGGAAGAGGTCTACAGCTGTCTATATCAACAGTTTGACAGGTGGAAGAGAAACATGGAGGAGGAGGACGTCTACAGCTGTCTATATCAACAGTTTAACAGGTGGTAGAGAAACATGGAGGAGGAGGACGCCTACAGCTGTCTATATCAACAGTTTGACAGGTGGTAGAGAAACATGGAGGAGGAGGTCTACAGCTGTCTATATCAACAGTTTAACAGGTGGTAGAGAAACATGGAGGAGGAGGTCTACAGCTGTCTATATCAACAGTTTAACAGGTGGTAGAGAAACATGGAGGAGGAGGTCTACAGCTGTCTATATCAACAGTTTAACAGGTGGTAGAGAAACATGGAGGAGGAGGACGTCTACAGCTGTCTATATCAACAGTTTAACAGGTGGTAGAGAAACATGGAGGAGGAGGACGTCTACAGCTGTCTATATCAACAGTTTAACAGGTGGTAGAGAAACATGGAGGAGGAGGACGTCTACAGCTGTCTATATCAACAGTTTAACAGGTGGTAGAGAAACATGGAGGAGGACGTCTACAGCTGTCTATATCAACAGTTTGACAGGTGGTAGAGAAACATGGAGGAGGAGGAGGACGTCTACAGCTGTCTATATCAACAGTTTAACAGGTGGTAGAGAAACATGGAGGAGTGGATTATGTCACTGGCTCCCGTTCCCCTATCACAGGAGGTTGGTAGCTCCTTAATCCGGGAGGACGGGCTCGTGGTAATGTCCTGAGAGGAATGAGTGGGAAGGTATTTAAACACGTGGCTTCCATTGTTTCCGTTCCAGACATTATGACGATCCGTCCTCCCCCCCCAGCAGCAGTCCTCTATGTCGTACACCACCAGGCCACATCACCACAGATCTCTGGGAAAACACACAAATAACAGTCTCAGAAAACCATTACCACATTTAATATTCACACATACTTGTGGGCATATGGTGTGTGTGTGTGTCTATGCAGGTAGCTGGAACAGTGTGTGTCTGTAACTGTATCAGTGCTCTGATTGGTCAGGCTTGCAGGAACAGTGTGTGTGTTGACCTGTATCAGTGCTCTGATTGGTCAGGCTTGCAGGAACAGTGTGTGTGTTGACCTGTATCGGTGCTCTGATTGGTCAGGCTTGCAGGAACAGTGTGTGTGTTGACCTGTATCAGTGCTCTGATTGGTCAGGCTTGCAGGAACAGTGTGTGTGTTTACCTGTATCAGTGCTCTGATTGGTCAGGCTGCAGGAATAGTGTGTGTGTTTACCTGTATCAGTGCTCTGATTGGTCAGGCTGCAGGAACAGTGTGTGTGTTTACCTGTATCAGTGCTCTGATTGGTCAGGCTGCAGGAACAGTGTGTGTGTTTACCTGTATCAGTGCTCTGATTGGTCAGGCTGCAGGAACAGTGTGTGTTGACCTGTATCAGTGCTCTGATTGGTCAGGCTTGCAGGAACAGTGTGTGTGTTTACCTGTATCAGTGCTCTGATTGGTCAGGCTGCTGGAACAGTGTGTGTGTTTACCAGTATCAGTGCTCTGATTGGTCAGGCTGCAGGAACAGTGTGTGTGTTGACCTGTATCAGTGCTCTGATTGGTCAGGCTTGCAGGAACAGTGTGTGTGTTGACCTGTATCAGTGCTCTGATTGGTCAGGCTGCCGGAACAGTGTGTGTGTTTACCTGTATCAGTGCTCTGATTGGACAGGCTGCAGGAACAGTGTGTGTGTTGACCTGTATCAGTGCTCTGATTGGTCAGGCTGCAGGAACAGTGTATGTGTTTACCTGTATCAGTGCTCTGATTGGTCAGGCTGCAGGAACAGTGTATGTGTTTACCTGTATCAGTGCTCTGATTGGTCAGGCTGCAGGAACAGTGTGTGTTGACCTGTATCAGTGCTCTGATTGGTCAGGCTGCAGGAACAGTGTGTGTTTACCTGTATCAGTGCTCAACCAATACATCAACCAACCAATACATCAACCAACCAACCAATACATCAACCAACCAATACAACCAACCAACCAATACATCAACCAACCAATACATCAACCAACCAATACATCAACCAACCAACCAATACATCAACCAACCAATACAACCAACCAACCAATACATCAACCAACCAATACATCAACCAACCAATACATCAACCAACCAATACACCAACCAACCAATACATCAACCAATACATCAACCAATACATCAACCAACCAATACATCAACCAATACATCAACCAATACATCAACCAATACATTAACCAATCAACCAATCAATACACCAACCAATACATCAACCAACCAATACATCAACCAATACATCAACCAATACATCAACCAATACATTAACCAATCAACCAATCAATACACCAACCAATACATCAACCAACCAATACATCAACCAATACATTAACCAACCAATACATCAACCAATACATTAATCAATCAACCAATCAATACACCAACCAATACATTAATCAATCCATAATCACAGCATCAGGTATAATCAACTGGCCCCCAGGAGTGTAGTTGTATCCTAGTGGAGGATGCTGGGTGGTGGTATAGGAGTAGAGGATGCTGGGTAGTGGGATAGCAGTAGAGTATGCTGGGTAGTGGGATAGCAGTAGAGGATGCTGGGTAGTGTAGTTCTACCTTAACCAGGATGTATGAGTGGATGATCTTAACCAGGATGTATGAGTGGATGATGCTGGGTAGTGTAGTTCTACCTTAACCAGGATGTATGAGTGGAGGATGCTGGGTAGTTTAGCCACACTCATGTATACGATTGATCACAGAGCCGTGCGACCTCCATAGACAAACATTGGCAGTAGAATGGCCCTTACTGAAGAGCTCAGTGACTTTCAACGTGGCATCGTCATAGGATGCCAGCTTTCCAACAAGTCAGTTTGTCAAATTTCTTCCCTGCTAGAGCTTCCCCCGGTCAACTGTAAGTGCTGTTATTGTGAAGTGGAAATGTCTAGGAGCAACAATGGCTCAGCCGCGAAGTGGTAGGCCACACAAGCTCACAGAACGGGACCGCCGAGTGCTGAAGCGAGTAAAAATCATCTGTCTTCGGTTGCAACACCTCACTACCGAGTTCCAAACTGCCTCTGGAAGCAACACTCACTACCGAGTTCCAAACTGCCTCTGGAAGCAACCCCTCACTACCGAGTTCCAAACTGCCTCTGGAAGCAACACTCACTACAGAGTTCCAAACTGCCTCTGGAAGCAACCCCTCACTACAGAGTTCCAAAGTGCCTCTGGAAGCAACACTCACTACACAGTTCCAAACTGCCTCTGGAAGCAACCCCTCACTACAGAGTTCCAAACTGCCTCTGGAAGCAACCCCTCACTACCGAGTTCCAAACTGCCTCTGGAAGCAACACTCACTACAGAGTTCCAAACTGCCTCTGGAAGCAACACTCACTACCGAGTTCCAAACTGCCTCTGGAAGCAACACTCACTACAGAGTTCCAAACTGCCTCTGGAAGCAACACTCACTACAGAGTTCCAAACTGCCTCTGGAAGCAACCCCTCACTACAGAGTTCCAAACTGCCTCTGGAAGCAACACTCACCACAGAGTTCCAAACTGCCTCTGGAAGCAACCCCTCACTACAGAGTTCCAAACTGCCTCTGGAAGCAACCCCTCACTACCGAGTTCCAAACTGCCTCTGGAAGCAACACTCACTACCGAGTTCCAAACTGCCTCTGGAAGCAACACTCACTACAGAGTTCCAAACTGCCTCTGGAAGCAACCCCTCACTACAGAGTTCCAAACTGCCTCTGGAAGCAACACTCACTACAGAGTTCCAAACTGCCTCTGGAAGCAACCCCTCACTACAGAGTTCCAAACTGCCTCTGGAAGCAACACTCACTACAGAGTTCCAAACTGCCTCTGGAAGCAACCCCTCACTACAGAGTTCCAAACTGCCTCTGGAAGCAACCCCTCACTACAGAGTTCCAAACTGCCTCTGGAAGCAACGTCAGCACAATAACTGTTTGTCGGGAGATTCATGATATTGGGTAGTGTAGTGGTAGAGCAGTAGAGGATGCTGGCTAGTGTAGTGGTAGAGCAGTAGAGGATGCTGGCTAGTGTAGTGGTATAGCAGTAGAGGATGCTGGGTGGTGGGATAGCAGTAGAGGATACTGGGTAGTGTAGTGGTATAGCATTAGAGGATGCTGGGTAGTGTAGTGGTATAGCAGTAGAGGATGCTGGGTAGTGTAGTGGTATAGCAGTAGAGGATGCTGGCTAGTGTAGTGGTAGAGCAGTAGAGGATGCTGGCTAGTGTAGTGGTAGAGCAGTAGAGGATACTGGGTAGTGTAGTGGTATAGCAGTAGAGGATGCTGGGTAGTGTAGTGGTATCGCAGTAGAGGATGCTGGGTAGTGTAGTGGTATAGCAGTAGAGGATGCTGGGTAGTGTAGTTCTACCTTAACCAGGATGTATGAGTGGAGGATCATGAGGTTGGTGTTCATCTCAGCAGGGATTCTGATCTTCTGTGTCTGCAGCTCAGTGTACATACTGAACAGCAGTACGTACTCTGCTGCTACTCTCTGTTTATCTTTTACTCTGCTGCTACTCTCTGTTTATTATCTATGCATAGTCACTTTACCTGTACATGTACATATTACCTCAATTACCTCGACTAACCGGTGCCCCCCTCATTGACTCTGTACCGGTACCACCTGTATATATCGCTACTGTTATCTGACTGCTGCTCTCCTTAACTATTTGTCATTTTTAGTCTTTACCTACGTATTTTTGGCTTAACACATATTTTTCTTGAAATTGTTGGTTAAGGGCTTGTAAAGTCAGCATTTCACTGTCAGGTCCACTACACCTGTTGTTTTTGACGCATGTGACAAATATCATTTGATTTAATTATAAAGTCCCCAGTAACCCAGAGGCACATACTTCCCCCAGAAGCATCTCAGAACTTCTCACATCCTGTTTAGCCACCTTGCTGGGAAGAAAAACAAAAAATGAACAGCATTCCCAAAACCTGCTCCCAACAACCCTTCCTCCTCCTCCTCCTTCCACCCCTCCCTCCTCCTCCTCCCACCACCCATCCCTCCTCCTCCTCCCACCACCCCTCCCTCCTCCTCCTTCCACCACCCCTCCCTCCTCCTCCTTCCACCACCCCTCCTCCCTCCTCCTCCTCCCACCACCCCTCCTCCCTCTCCTTCCACCACTTCATGGGCTCCACCCCTCCATCCTCCTCCTCCTCCTCCTTCCACCACTTCATGGGCTCCACCCCTCCCTCCTCCTTCCACCACCCCTCCCTCCTCCTCCTCCTTCCACCACTTCATGGGCTCCACCCCTCCCTCCTCCTCCTCCTCCCACCACCCCTCCCTCCTCCCTCTCCTTGCACCACTTCATGGGCTCCACCCCTCCCTCCTCCTCCTCCTCCTTCCACCACTTCATGGGCTCCACCTCTCCCTCCTCCTCCTCCTCCTTCCACCACTTCATGGGCTCCACCCCTCCCTCCTCCCTCCTCCTCCTCCTCCTCCCACCACCCCTCTCTCCTCCTCATCCTCCTCCTCCCTCCTCCTCCTCCTTCCACCACTTCAAGGGCTCCACCCCTCCCTCCTCCTCCTCCCACCACCCCTCCCTCCTCCTCCTCCTCCTCCTCCCTCCTCCTCCTCCTCCTCCTCCTCCTCCTCCTCCTCCTCCTCCTCCTCCTCCCACCACTTCATGGGCTCCACCCCTCCCTCCTCCTCCTCCTCCTCCTCCTCCCACCACCCCTCCCTCCTCCTCCTCCTCCTCCTCCTCTTCCTTCCACCACTTCATGGGCTCCACCCCTCCCTCCTCCTCCTCCTCCTTCCACCACCCCTCCCTCCTCCTCCTCCTTCCACCACTTCATGGGCTCCACCCCACCCTCCTCCTCCTCCTCCTCCTCCCACCACCCCTCCCTCCTCCTCCTCCTCCTCCTCCTCCTCCTCCTCCCTCTTCCTCCTCCTCCTCCTCCTTCCACCACTTCATGGGCTCCACCCCTCCCTCCTCCTCCTTCCACCACCCCTCCCTCCTCCTCCTCCTCCTTCCACCACCCCTCCTTCCTCCTCCTCCTTCCACCACTTCATGGGCTCCACCCCTCCCTCCTCCTCCTTCCACCACCCCTCCCTCCTCCTCCTCCTCCTTCCACCACCCCTCCTTCCTCCTCCTCCTTCCACCACTTCATGGGCTCCACCCCTCCCTCCTCCTCCTCCTCCTTCCACCACCCCTCCCTCCTCCTACTCCTCCTTCCACCACTTCATGGGCTCCACCCCTCCCTCCTCCTCCTCCCACCACCCCTCCCTCCTCCTCCTCCTTCCTCCTCCTCCTCCTTCTTCCACCACTTCATGGGCTCCACCCCTCCCTCCTCCTCCTCCCTCCACCCCTCCCTCCTCCTCCTCCTCCTTCCACCACTTCATGGGCTCCACCCCTCCCTCCTCCTCCTCCCACCACCCCTCCCTCCTCATCCTCCTCCCTCCTCCTCCTTCCACCACTTCATGGGCTCCACCCCTCCCTCCTCCTCCTCCTCCTCCTTCCACCACCCCTCCCTCCTCCTACTCCTCCTTCCACCACCCCTCCCTCCTCCTCCTCCTCCTTCCACCACTTCATGGGCTCCACCCCTCCCTCCTCCTCCTTCCACCACCCCTCCCTCCTCCTCCTCCTTCCACCACTCCTCCTTCCACCACTTCATCCTCTCCGCTACAGTTCTGCCCTCTCTGACTCTGGTCCCTGTCTCCAGTCCAACGTCTTGTCATCCTGCTACTCTGTCCTGGATTCCCCACTCTACTACTCCCTTGGATTTCCCTACAGACCTGCTTATCCTGTCCCAACCCCTCTCACTCTAGTCTCAGCCTCCGCACCTGGTTCCCTGCAACCCGCCCGAGCTTCCCCTGACCTGCACTCCACCCCCCCCCCCTGTGTTTCAATAAATACCTTGGTTACTTCATCCCAGCCTCCTCGTCTGAGAATGCTCTTGCGTTCCCCTGTTCCACTCCGCGTAACACACCGGATGTGTACCAAGCTCACTAAAAGTGGCAGTAATAAAGCCTCTCTTGAAAAAGCCAAACCTTGATCCAGTTTTTTAAATATTTTCTAGAGTCACTGACGTGATCTTCCTGTCCAGGTTTGGTGCCCCCCTCGGGTTCGTGCCGTGGGGGATATCTTCATGGGCTATACTCGGTCATGTCTCAGGGTAGTAAGTTGGTGGTTTGAAGATATCTTTTTAGTGGGTGGGGTTATATCCTAGTACTTCTCCTGTCCTATTTGGCGTCCTGTGTGAATTTAAGTGTGCTCTCTCTAATTCTCTCTTTCTTTCTCTCTCTCGGAGAACCTGAGCCCTAGGCCCATGCCTCAGGACTACCTGGCCTGATGACTCCTCGTTGTCCCCAGTCCACCTGGTCGTGCTGCTGCTCCAGTTTCAACTGTTCTGCCTGCGGCTATGGAACCCTGACCTGTTCACTGGACGTGCTACCTTGTCCCGGACATGCTGTTTTTAACACACTCTCTCCCTGCTGTCTCTAACTCTGAATGATCGGCTATGAAAAGCCATATGACATTTACTCCTGATGTGCTGACTTGCTGCACCCTCGATAACCACTGTGATCATTATTATCTGACCCTGCTGGTCATCTATGAACATTTGAACATCTTGGCCATGTTATGTTATAATCTCCACCCGGCACAGCCAAAAGAGGACTGGCCACCCCTCATAGCCTGGTTTCTTCCTGGGTTCCGGCCTTTCTAGGGAGTTTTTCCTAGCCACCGTGCTTCTACACCTGCATTGCTTGCTTTTTGGGGGTTTTAGGCATCGTTTCTGTACAGCACTTTGAGATATCAGCTGATGTAAGAAGGGCTTTATAAATACATTTGATTGATTGAATGGTGGACAGGTTTGACCGCTAGGTGTCATGGGTATTATGACACCTCCACTGTTGTGCTCCATGGAACAGATACAAAGATGAGTCCTCTATCCATCTCTATGGAATATATTCATTGTTAACTTTGTAATATTTCAGACAGTCAAACTCCTCCACAAGAGCAAAAATATATTTAATATTCATATTTTTTTACATCGTCGACATGAATTAATTCATGGAAAACAAGCTTCAATGCAGATGTGTAGAGTACATAAGTTAAAATAACAATGGTCTACAGCTGTCTATATCAACAGTTTAACAGGTGGTAGAGAAACATGGAGGAGGAGGTCTACAGCTGTCTATATCAACAGTTTAACAGGTGGTAGAGAAACATGGAGGAGGAGGAGGTCTACAGCTGTCTATATCAACAGTTTAACAGGTGGTAGAGAAACATGGAGGAGGAGGAGGTCTACAGCTGTCTATATCAACAGTTTAACAGGTGGTAGAGAAACATGGAGGAGGAGGAGGAGGTTTACAGCTGTCTATATCAACAGTTTAACAGGAGGTAGAGAAACATGGAGGAGGAGGAGGACGTCTACAGCTGTCTATATCAACAGTGACAGGTGGTAGAGAAACATGGAGGAGGAGGACGTCTACAGCTGTCTATATCAACAGTTTAACAGGTGGTAGAGAAACATGGAGGAGGAGGAGGTCTACAGCTGTCTATATCAACAGTTTAACAGGAGGTAGAGAAACATGGAGGAGGAGGACGCCTACAGCTGTCTATATCAACAGTTTAACAGGTGGTAGAGAAACATGGAGGAGGAGGAGGTCTACAGCTGTCTATATCAACAGTTTAACAGGTGGTAGAGAAACATGGAGGAGGAGGACGTCTACAGCTGTCTATATCAACAGTTTAACAGGTGGTAGAGAAACATGGAGGAGGAGGACGTCTACAGCTGTCTATATCAACAGTTTGACAGGTGGTAGAGAAACATGGAGGAGGACGTCTATATCAACAGTTTAACAGGTGGTAGAGAAACATGGAGGAGGAGGAGGTCTACAGCTGTCTATATCAACAGTTTGACAGGTGGTAGAGAAACATGGAGGAGGAAGAGGTCTACAGCTGTCTATATCAACAGTTTGACAGGTGGT